>NC_092518.1:50460766-50593996 GCF_047511675.1 Marmota flaviventris | reverse complement strand
ACCCTAGTCTAACGGTACACTAGAACTGACATTAGCCCTATCCCTTATTCTTACCCGAACCCTAACACAAAACATAACCTTACACCTAGCCTTAATTCTAGCCCTAATTTGAGTCCTATCCCTAACCCTGATCAGTAACACTGATCCTGACTCTGACCCTAACACTAACCCTATCTCTAATCATCTCCCTAAACCTAAACCTAATCTAAACACTAGACCTTGACCTAGACCTAATGATATCTCTAATCATAACCCTAGCTCTTACATTATCCATAGTCCTACAGTAGCCCTAACCTAACCCCAAACCTAGCCCTAATCTGAGCCCTAACTCTAGTTTTAATCGTAGCACTAACCCTATCCCTAGCCCTTACACTTAACCTAAACCTAACCCTAAACCTAAACCTTGTCCTAACCTGAAACCTTAACCGAACTATAGCCTTATTCCTAACCATAACACTAGCCCTCAACCTAGATATAATTTTATCCATTACCCTAACCTTAACAATAAGCAAATTCTAACGCTAAGCCTAACCCTAACCATAGCCCTAACCTAACCATAACCCTAGTTTTAACTGTAGCTCTATATCTATCCATTACCTGAACCATATTTTAACCAAATTCTATCCCTATGCCTAACTCTAACCCTATGCCTTACTTAACCCTGTCCATTATACTAAACCTAACCTGAACCTGAAACCTAACCATGTCCATTACCCTAACCCTAATGCTAAATTTAGTCCTAACCCTAAACCTAAAACTAACACATACCCTAACCCTGACTCTGACCCTAATAATACCCCTAGCTGTAAACCTCACCTTAATGCTCAAAGTAACCCTTACAATAGACCTGGCCATATACCTAAACCTAAAACTATCCCTAACCATAACCCTACAACTGACATTAGCCCTAAACCTAATCCTAGCCTTAACCCTAACACAAAACCTACCCCTAATCCTAGCCCTAAGCCTAGCCTTAATCCTAGTACTAACCTTAACCAGAGCCCTAACCCTAATTTTATCCCATGTTCTAGCCCAAAATATAGCTGTAACATCATACCTTACCCTAACCCTAATGCTAACCCTAACCCTAGCCCTAACTCTAGGCCAATACCTAACACTAACCCTAGGGCTAATCCTAGCCCTAATTCAACCCTAATACTAAACCTAATCCTATCTGTAGTTGTAAGACTAACTCTAAATCTCACCATAGCCAAATCCAAAGATCAAAACTTATCCCTTATCATAACCCAAAAACTAGCCCTATCCCTAGCCCCAACCCTAACTCTAACCACCACCTTAGCTCTAAACGTGATTGTAAAACCTAAACTTAAGCCCAAATCAAAACCTAACACTAGCCCTAAACCTAATGCTAATTAGAGAACTAGCCCTAACCCTACCACAGCCCTAAAATAAAACTGAGCCATAATCCTAACCCTAACCCTTAACCTAAACCAAACATTAACCTTACACCTATTCCTAAATTTAGCCCTATTTTGAGTCCTCACCCTAACCATAGAAATAACCCTGACCCTGAGTCAGATTCTAACAGTATCCCTAGTTCTAAACATTGCCATAACTCTAACCCTAGAACTAGCCCTAATCAGAAAACTAGTTCTTTCATTAGCCATAGCCCTAATGCTAACAAAAATCTTAGCCCTGACTCTAACCCTAACCCTAACCTAGTATCTCCAACCCATTCCTTACCCTAAGCCAAACCCTCGCCCCAATGCTACTCTATTTCTAACCTTAATCCTTAGCCTACCCAAACCCTAACTCTATTACTAGTCCTAAACCTAGCCCTCATTCTAGCTTTAACCCTAATCCTAAACCTGACCCTTATTCTGACCCAAAGACTAACCCTAGATCTAAACCTGACCCTAACACAAAACCAAACCCTAACACTACCCCTACCGGTGAACCTATACTTAAACCTAACATTAACACTAGTACTAGACCAAACCTAATCCTAATTAAAGTCATAAATCTAGCCTTAGCCCTAAACAAAAACCTAGCAATAGCCCTAACAATAACACTTAACCTAACGTAAAAACTAAACCTATCACTAGACCAAACGCTAGTCTTAATTGCAGGCCTAAATCTAACCCTATGTCTTACCCTAACCCTGTCCATTATACTAAACCTAACCTGAAACTGAAACCTAATCATATCCAGTACCCTAACCCTAATGTTAATTTTAGCCCTAACCCTAAACCTTAACAAAACCCATACCCTAACCCTGACTCTGAACCTAATAATACACCTAGCTCTAAACCTGATGCCTAGCCTAAACCTAACCCTTATACTAGACATACCATAACCTAACACTAAAACAAATACTAACCATGAACCTAGACCTGATATTAGCCCTAGCCCTAATCCTAGCTCTAGCCCTAACAAAAACCCTCAGCTTATCCCTAAACCTAGCCTTAATCCTATCCCAAACCATAACCTTAGTCCTAACTCTAATTCTAATCCTCACCATTTACCTAAAGATAGCTATAATTCTATCCGTTCCCCTAAACCTAATCCTAACCCTAACACTAACACTAACCCTAGGTCTAACCCAAACACTAACCCTAGGTCTAATCCTAGCCCTAACCCAAAACCTACCCCTAAACCCAACCCAAAGACTAACTCAAACCCTAGTCATAGCCCTGAACCTAGATCTAACCATAACAATAAATCTAAGCCTAAACTTCTCCCTACCACTAGCTCTAACACTATCACTAATCATAAAACTAGCCCTAAACCTAGGCCTAGTTCTAAAACAAATCTGAGCCATAGCCCTATACATAACCCTAGCCTAACCTTATCCTAGACCTGATATTAGCCCTATCCCTAGACCAAATCCTAGTTCTAAGCCTAGACTTAATCCTAACCCTAATTTTAACCCTAGCCCTAACTAATTTTATCCCTTGTCCTAGCACTAAACATAGCTGTAACATAATAACTTACCCTAACCCTAATGCTGACCCTAACCCTAGCCCTAAACCTAGGCCTAAATCTAACACTAACCCTAGCACTATTTTTAGCCCTAATTTAGCCCTAACAGTAAACCTAACTCTATTTCTATCCCTAAGACTAACTCTAACTCTCACCCTAGCCCTATCACTAGTTCTAAACTTATCCCTTACCATAACCAAAAATATAGCCCTATCCCTAGCCCCAAACTTAGCCCTAATCTTCACCCAAGGCTTAAACCTGGATCTAAAACTAAAATTAAGTATAAACCTCACCCTAACACTAGCCCTAACCCTAATGATAATTGGAAAACAAGCCCTAAATCTACACTAACCCTAAAACAAAACTGAGCCATAACCCTAACCCTTAACCTAAACCAAACCCTTAAGCTACACCTAGTCCTAAACCTAGCCCTAATTTGACTCCTAACCCTAACCCTAGAAATAACCCTGACACTAACTCGGCCCCTAACACTAACCCAAGCTCTAAACATTGCCCTAACACTAACCCTAGAACTAACCCTAAACAGAAAATTGGTTCTTTCATTAGCTGTAGCCCTAAGGATAACACAAATCCTAGGCCAAATTCGAGACCTAATCCTATTTTTTAACTGTAACCCTAACCCTAACCCTAGCCCTAAACCTAACCCTAACCCTAACTCTGCCTTAAACCCTATTCCTTTCCCTAAGTCAAATGCTAAACCTAATGCTACCATAGTCCTAAAATTAATTCTTTGCATACCCCAAACACTAACTCTATTACTAGTCCTATTTTAGCCCTTATTCTAGCTCTAAACCTAACCCTAACCCTGACCCTTATTCTGACACTAACAATAACCCTATGTCTAAACCTGACCCTAACAATAAACCAAAACCTAACTCTTCCCATACTGGTAAACCTATACTTAAACCTAACAGTAACATTAGCACTAGACAAAACCTAATCCTAAATATAGTCAAAAATCTAGCCCTAGCCCTAAACAAATACCTAAACAAATATCTAGCACTAGCCCTAACAATAACCGTTAACCTAACTTAAAGACTAACCCTATCCCTAGACCCAATGCTAGTCGTAATTCTGGCACTCACCTTAAACCTAACCCTATCCTGAACAATGACCTTAACCCTAAACAAACTCTAGCTCTAAACCTTATCCTAACCCAAAATATAACCCACACTAGACAAATCCATAAACCTGACCCTAAAACTAGCCATAAATATATTCCTAGCTGTTACATTTCCATAGCCCTAATGTTAGAACAAACCTCACAAAAATATTGCCCTTATCCTAGCCCTAAATCTAGCCATTATTGTAACCCTAACCATAAGCCTAAACCTAACCTAACCCTAATCCTAACCCTCGTTTTAACCCTAATTCTAGCTAAAACTCTACCCTTAATCAAAACATAACCCTAACCCTAACTCTAACATTAGCCTTCACTCTAAACCTAACCCTCACACTAGCCCTAATCCTAGCTCAAATGCTAACACTTATCCCAAACCTAACCCTGACATGAACCCTTGGCCTAACCCTAACCCTATTCCTAATTCTAACCTTATCTCTAGCCCTAAACATAGCTCTAAACCTATCCATTACCCTAAAGATAAGCCTAACCCAAATGCTAACCCTAGACCTAACACTAACACTATTACTAACACTAACTCTATTCATTACCCAAACCTAACCTGAACCCTAAACCTAACCCTATCAATTACCCTAACCAAGGCCCTAACCCTATCCCTAATGCTAATTCAAGCCTTAACCCTGAATCTTAACCTAAACCAAACCATACTCCAGCCCTGACTCTAATAATACACCTAGCTTTAAACCTGACCCTTAACCTAAACCTTACCCTTACACTAGACCTAGCCATAAGCTAACCCTAAAACTAACCATAACCATAGACCCAGACCCGACATTAGCCCCAGCACTAATCCTAGCCCTAACCCTGACAAAAACACTTGTCGTCATCTTAGGCCTATACCTAGCCTTAATCATAACCCAAACCCTAATTCTAGCCCTATCTGTAATTTTAACCCTTGTTCTAGACCTGAACTTAGGTATAACCCCATCCTTTCCCCTAACCCTATCAATTACCCTAACCCTAACCCTAACCATATCTCTAGCTCTAACCATAGGCCTAACCCTAACACTAACCCTAGCACTACCCTAGCCCTAATTTAGCCCTAACCCTAACTCTACCCCCAACCTTGGCCTAAGACTAATTCTAACTCTCCCCCTAGCCTTATTTCTACTTCTAACCCTATCCATTACAATAAACCTAACACAAGCCCTAACCTTACTCCTAACCCTAGCCCTAGACCCTACCCTAGATCTAACCATAACTCTACATTTGATTCTAAACCTAAGCCTAATCCTCAACCTACCACTAGACCTAACACTATCACTAATTCTAAAATTAGCTGTAACCCCAGCCTTATCCCTTAAACAAAACCGACCATTATCCTAAAACTAAATGTTAACCTAAATCAAAACCTAACCCAAAACCTAGCCATAACATTCTAGCTTTAATTGATGTCCTAGTCCTAAAATTAACCCTGAACCTGACTTATATTCTAACAGTAACCTTAATTCTAAATATCACACTAACCCTAAAGATAATACTAACAGTAGATCTAGACCAAATACTAACTCTAATCATAACCTTAGTTCTTATATTAGCCATAGCCCTAACACTAGCTCTAAACCTAACAGGAAAAAGGAGCCCTAATCTGAGCCCTAACCCCAGAAGTAAACCGAAATAAAAACCTAACCTAAGCCCTAACCCCAACCCTAACCCTAGCCCTAACCCTAGCTCTAATTCGATCACTTACCTTAAGCTAAACCCTATCCATAGTGATAAACTTAGTCCTAATCCTAATCCATAGCCTAATCCAAACACTAAACCTATTACTAGTCCTAAATCTAGCTCTCATTCTATCACTAACCCTAACTCAAATCCTTACCCTAACACAAACCCTCAGTCTGAATATGATCCTAATCCTGAACCAAACCCTAAAATTAGCCCTACGAGTAAACTTATACCTAAACCTAACCCTAACACTAGCCCTAGACCTAAGTCTATTCTTAATATAGCCATAACTCTAGACCTTGAACTAAAAAACCATGAGCTATAGCCCTAACATAATCCTTAACCTAATGCAAACACTAACCCTATCCCTAGACCTAAATCTATTCCTAATTCTGGCTTTCACATTAAACCTAATTCTAACCTGAACACTGACCCTAACACTAACACTAAAACCTAGCTCTAAACCTGACCCTAACTCAAAACCTAAACATAACACTAGACATAGCCATAACTCTAACCCTAAAACTAGCTCTAATCAGAACCCTAAATCTTACATTACACATAGCCTTAACCCTGGGCCTAAACCTAAAACAAAACCTAGCCCTAATCCGAGGCCTAAACCTTCTCTAAGCATAAACATAATCCTAAATGTAGACCAAACCCTAATTCTTGCCTTACATATAACCCTAGCTCAAAGCCTAGCCCTTAGCCTAAACATAACCCTAGCCCTATTCCTAAACCTAAACATAACCTTAGACCTAATCCTAAACTTAACCCTAGTACTAACACTAGCTCTAACCTAACATTACCCTAAACCTACCCCTAACCCTAATAATAACCCTATCCCTAAAACTAACCCTATCCCTAACCCTAAACATAAAACTAACCCTTGACCTAACCCTAAACCTAACACTTGCCGTAAACTTAAATGTAACCCTTACCATAAATTAAAAATAACCTATCCCTAAACCTAAATTTAACCATAAGCTAAACTTAAACGTAAACCTAATGTTACATCTGATCCAATACATTACTCAAAAACTAATCCTAACCCTAAGGAAAACCCTAGCCATAACCCCAACCCTACCCATAACCATAACCATAACAATAACCCAGACCTAACACTAAATCTAACACTCCCCCTAGCCCTAACCATAGCTTAATCCCTAACCCTTACCGTAACACTACCACTAGCCCTAGCCCTTACCATAATGCTAACGCTAGTCCTAAAACTAACACTAAACTTAGGCCTTATCCTAGCCCTAATTTAGCCCTATTCCTAACCCTAACCCTAACCCTAGAATCAAGACTCACTATAATTCTCACACAAGTCCTATCCCTACTTCTAACGCTATCCCTTACCATAACCCTAATCCAAGCCCTAACCCTAGTCGTAACCCTTGCACTAACTTTAGCCCAAGAACTAACTCTAGATCGAAACCTATCTCTAAAACTAACCATATCCCAATGCCTCAGCCTAACCCTGAAACTACCTCTAACCCTAATGCTAATCCTAAAATTAGCCCTAACCCTAGCCCTAGCCTTAAAACAAAACTTAGCCATACCCCTAACACTAACCCTTATCCTAGACCAAACCCTAACCCTACACCAGCCCTAACTCTAGCCCTAATTTGAAACCTAACCCTAACCCTAAACATAACCATGACCCTGACTCATATCCAAACTCTAAACCTAGCTCTAAAAATCACCCTAACCTTAAACCTAACCCTAACACTAGACCTAGCCCTAAACCGAACCCTAAAACTAACCCTAATTGTAACTCTAGTTCTTACAATAGCATAACCAAAATACTAGCCCTAACCCTAATACAAAACTAGCCCTAATTTAAGCCCTAACACGAGCTTTAACAATAAACCTCACTCTAACCCTGGTTCTAACCCTAGCTCTAACCCTATCCCTTACCCTAAGCCAAACCCTCACCCTAGTGCTAACCGTATTCTTAGCACTAATCCTTAGCCTAACCAAAATCCTAACCCTATAACTTGTCCTAACCCTAGCCTTCATTCTAGATCTACACCTAACCTAAACCCTAACCCTATCCCTGACCTTTATTCTGACCCTAACACTAATCTTAGGTCTAAATCTAAACCTAACCCTAAACCGAAACCTAACACTAGCCCTACTGGTAACCTTATACCTAAACCTAATCCTAATACTAGACCTAGACCTAAACCAATCGTAAATCTATCCATAACTATAGCTCTAGACCTAAAGACAAACTAGATGTAGCCTTAACAATAACCCTTAACCTAACCCAAACTCTAACCCTACCTCTAGACCTAACCCTAGTCCTAATTCTGGCTTTAACCCTAACCATTACCTTACCCGAACACTGTCCCTTATATTAACACTAACCCTAGATCTAAACTTCACTCTAAACCTAAAAGTAACCCTAAAACTACACTTAGCCCTAGCATTAACCATAAAACTAGTCCTAATCATTACACTAGTTCTTAAATTATCCATAGCCCTAACCTATCACAAAGCTAGACCTAATCCAAGCCCTACCTTAGATTTAACACTAAAGATAACCCTAACAATAACCTTAGCCCTAACCATAACGCTAAGCCTAACCCTAGACCTAATCCTAACCATAAACCTAGCCCTAACCCTAGCTCTAACCATATTTGTAACCATAAGATAACTATAATCCTTATGCTAATCCTAGGTGGAACCCTAATCCTAGCACTAGTCTTAACCCTGTCCATTAACCTACACCTAACATGAACCCTAAACCTAACTATGTCATTACCTGATCCCTAAACATAAGACTAATTTGAGCCCTAAACCTAAACCTTAACCTAACCCAAACCCTAACCTTGACCCTGATTCTAATAATACCCATAGCTCTCAACCTGACACTAATAAGAAACCTAAACTTTACAATAGACCTAGCCATAAAACTAACCCTAAAACCTATCCCTAATCATACCTTAGACCTGACATTAGCTCTACCTCTAATCCTAGCCCTAACCCTAATACAAATCTTAGTCCACATCCTAGCCATGAACCTCACCTTAATCATAACCCTAACCCTAATGTTAGCCCTAACCTTAATCCTAATTCTCACCCTAGTCCTAAAACTAGCTATATTCCCATTCCTTACTCTAAACCTAATCCTAACCCTAAACCTAACACTAGCCTAACCCTAGGCCTAACCCTAACACTAACCCTAGCCCTAATCCAAACCCTAATTAAGCCCTAGCCCTACCCCTAACCCTAGCCCTAAGACTAACTCTAACTCTCACATTAGCCCTATACCTAGTTCTAACCCTATCCCTTACCATCACCATACACCTAGCCCTAAAACTAGCCCTACCCTAACCCTATACTTATCTTTATCTCAAAACCTAGATCTAAACCTAACTCTAAATTTAAACATAACCCTAAGTCTAAATCTAACCATAACTCTACTCTTATCCCTAATCCTTAACCTAAGCCTAAATCTCACACATACACTAGACCTAATCCTAAGAATAATCTTAAAACTATCCCTCACCCTACCCCTAGCCCTAAAACAAAACCGATACATAGCCATTACCTTAACCCTTAACCTAAACCAAACCCTAACCCTATACCTAGCCCTAACTCTGTCCCTAATTATAGTCTAACCCTAACCTGAAAAATAACCCTGACCCTGACTCTGACCCTAACACTAATCCTGGCTCTAAACATCATCATCACTGTAAATCTAAAGTTAACACTAGACCTAGACCTAACTCTAACTCTATAACTAGCTGTAATCATAAACCTACTTCATACATTAGCCCTAAACTAACCCAAAACCTATCCTGAATCTGAGTCCTAAACCTAGCTTTAGCCCTAAACTAAAACCTAACACTAACCCAAACATTAGCCCTAATCCTATGCATAACCCTAGCCCTAACATTTAGGCTAACCCTATCCATTACCCTAACGATAATCCTAACCCTTCTGATAACCCTAGGCCTAAAACCTAACCCTATACATTACACTAAACCAAACCTAAACCCTAAACCTAACTCTGTCATTACCCTAACCCTAAATCTAACACTAATTCGAGCCCTGAACCTAAACACTAACATAACCCAAACCCTAATCCTGACCCTGATTCTAAAAATAACCCTAGATCTAAACCTGACCCTAACCAAAAACCTAATCCTTCTACTTGACCAATCCATAAACCTAACACTAAATCTATCCCGAACTGTAACCCTAGACCTGACATTAGCCATAGCCCTAATACTATCCCTAAACTTAAAACAAATCCTATTCCTCACCGTAGCCCTAAACATAGCCTTAATCATAACCCTAACCCTAACCCTAGTTCTAACCCTATACTAACCTTCGCCCTTGCCCTAAACCTAGCTATTACCACATCCTTAGCGTAAACTAAACCCTAAATCTAACCCTAACCCTAATGATAACCCTTGCCTTATTCTTAGCACTAGCACTAAAACTAGATCGAAACCTAACACTAAATATAACCCTAAATTGATGCCTAAGCCTAATCCTAAAACTAGGCCTAATCCCAGCCCTAACATAACACTAGCCATAATTTAGCCCTATCCCTAAACCTAACCCTAACCTTAGCCCTAAGCCTAGGGCTAAATCTAACACTAGACCTATCACTCGTTCTAACCCTGCCCCTTACTGTAACCCTAACGCTAGCTTATCCCTAGTACTAACCCTTGCCATATCCTTATCCCTATCACTAACTTTAGGCAAAACGTAACTATAAATCTAACCCTAACCTGAAGCTTAAGCCTACCCCTAACACTAGCCCAAACCATAACACTAATCCTAAACCAATCCCTAACCCTGGTCCTAGCCCTATAACAAAACGAGCAATAGCCCTAACCCTAAACATTAACTTAAACCAAACCCTAACCTTACACCTAGACCTAAACCTAGCCCTAATTTGAATTGGAAGCCGAACCCTAAAACTAACACTGAACCTGACACTTACCCTAACGCTTCTAGCTCTAAACATCACACTAACCCTAAACCTAACCCTAACATTAAACCTAGCACTAAAACTCTAAAACTAGCCCTAATTGTAAACCTAGTGCTTACATTAGCTGTAACCCTAACCCTAGTCCTAACATAACGCAAAACCTAGCCCTAATCCAAGCCCTAGCCCTAGCTTTAAACATAACCTAACCCAAACACTAGCCCCAATTGTAACCAAAACTCTAGCCTTAAACTGATTTGTAACTCTATCCATTACCATAACCATAATCCTAACCATAATGATAACTCTAGGCATAAACCTAACCCTATCCCGAATCCTAACACTTCCATTACCCTAAACCTTACCTGAATCCTAAACCTAACCCTATCATTACACTAATCTTAGTCCTAAGACTAATTCAAGCCCAAACTTGAAACCTTAACCTATCCCAAACCCTAACCCAGACCATGATCCTAATAATAACCCTAGCTCTAAACTTGACCATAACCCACCACCTAACCCTTAGCCTAGATGTAGACATATATCTAATCCTAAAACTATTTTTAACCATATTCTGGACTCGAAATTAGCTCTAGCCATAATCCTAGCCATAACCCTTAAAACACACCTAGCCCTCATCCTAACCCTAACTCTAGCCCTACACCTAACCCTAATTCTAACCTTCACCCTACCTCTAAATCTAGCTATAATGTCATCCCTTACCCTAAATTTAAACCTAACCCTAGGCTTAAAAGCTAAACACAAAACCTAGCCCTAATCCTAGCCCTAAATTAGCTCTATCTCTAACTCTATCCTAACCCTAGCCCTAAGACTAATTCTAACTCTTGCCCTAGCCCTATCCCTAGTTCTATACCAATCCACTACCGTAAACCTAACACTAGCCCTAATACTTGCCCTAAATTTTGTCCCAACACTAACCCAAAGTCTAAATTTAACCTTAAACATAAGCCTAACCCTAACATTAACACTAACCTTAACCCTAATGCTAATCATAAAACTAGCCCTAACCCTAATCCTAGTAGTGAAACAAAACTGAACAATAGGCCTAACCCTAAACCTTAACTTAAACCAAACACTGACACTAAACCTAGACCTAAACCTACCCTAATTCCAGTCCTAAGCCTCACCTTAAAACTAATCCTCACCCTGACTCATATCTTAATACTCACCCTAGCTCTAAATATCGCCCTAAAATCAAACTGAACACTAACGCTAACAATAGCCCTAATTTGAGTCTTAACGCTAACCATAAATCTAACCCTTAAAATTAGTCTTATTCTAACAAGAACCATAGCTATAAATATCACCCTAACCTTAAATCTAACCCTAGCACTCAACCTACCCCTAATCCTAATCCTAAAACAAACCGTAATGGTAACCCTACTTCTTACATTAGCCATTGCCCTAATCCTAGCCCTAACCCTAACACAAAAACTAGTCCTAAACTGAGCCCTAAACCTAACTTTAACTCTAACTCTAACCCTAACCATAGCCCTAACCCTAGATCTAAATCAATCCCTTACCCTAAGCGAAAACCTAAACCTAAGTGTAATCCTAGACCTATCCCTAGTCCTTAGACTAATCAATACCGTAACCCTATTAATAATCCTAACCCTAGCCTTCATTTTAGCTCTAACACTATCCCCAAACCCTAACCCTAACTCTGATCCTTATTCTGACCCTAACACTAAACCTAGGTCTAACCCTAACCCCAACCCTAACCCCAAATTTACCATAATCCTATCCCTAGACCTAACTCTGAACCTACCTCTCAGCGTAGCCCTAGTCATAGCTCAGAACCTAACCCTTATGCTAAACATAAACGTAAACCTAATCCTAGTTCTAACCCTCACCTTAACCCTAACACAATACCTAATCCTAACCATAACCCTAACCCTAACCTTAACTCTAACTGTATCCATTGCCCTAAAAATAACCCTTACCATCATGCTAACCCTAGGCTCAACCGTAACCCTATCGCTTTCTCCAAACCTATCAATTACCCTAAACCTACCCTGAACCCTAAACCTCACCCAATCATTACGCTAACTCTAACCCTAATGCTAATTTGATCCCTAACTTAACCTGAAACCTAAACTAAACCTAACACTGACCGTGACCATAAAAATTCCCCTAGCTGTAAAACTGACTCTCACCTTACATAACCCTTACACTAGACCTAGCCAGCAACCTAACCCTAAACTATTCCCAACCTTAAACCAGCCTTAATTCTAACCATAACCCTAACACAAATCCTAGCTCTTATCCCAGCCCTAAACACAGCCTTAATTTTATCCCTAGGCCTAACTCTAACAGTAACCCTAGGCCTAATCTTAGCCCTAATTTAGCCCTATCCCTAACCCTAACCCTAACTCTAGCCCAAACATTAACTCTAACTCCCACCCTAACCCTAACCCTAGTTCTAACTCTATCCCATACTGGAATCCTAATCCTAGTCCTAACCCTTGGTGTAACCCTAGCCCTATTCTTAGCCCTGGCCATAATCCTAGATCTAACCCTAACTATAAATCTAACCCTAACCCTAAACCGAAACCTAAACCTAACACTAGCCCTAATGCTAATGCTAATCCTAAAATTAGCTCTAAACCTAGCCATAGCCCCAAACAAAACAAAGTCATAGCCATAACCCTAACACTTAACATAAACCAAAACTTAACCCTACACCTAGCCCTAAACATATCCCTAATTCTAGTCCTAACCCTAACCCGAAAACTAACCCTGACCCTGACTCTGACCCTAACACTAACCCTGGCTCTAAACATCATCATCACCATAAACCTCAACCTAACACTAGACCTAGCCCTAACTCAAACCCTATAACTAGCACTAATCATAACCCTACTTCATACATTAGCCTTAGACTTAACCCTAGCCCTAACCTAACCAAAAACCTAGCCTTAACCCAACTCCTAAACCTAGCTTCAACCCTAAACTTAAACCTAAACCTAACCCAAACTAGCGCAAATACTATACATAACCCTAGCCCTAACCATAGGTCTAAACCTATCCATTAACCTAACAATAACCCTAACCCTTAAGCTAACCCTAGGAATAACCCTAACCCTATTCATTACACTAAAACAAACCTAAACCCTAATACTAACACTGTCATTACCCTAAACCTAAACCCTAATCTAACCCAAAGCCTAACCCTGACCGTGACCCTAAAGATAACCCTAGATATAAACCTGAATCTTACCCTAAACCTAATCCATACACTGGAAAGCCATAAACCTAACACTAAATTTAGCCCTAACAATAACCCTAGTCCTGACATAAGCACTAGCTCTAATATTATCCCTAACCCTAACACAAATCCTAAACCTCATCCTAGCCATAAACCTAGCCTTATTCATAACCCTAACACTAACTAAGCCCTAACCCTAACACTTGCCCTAGCCCTAAACCTAACCAAAACCACATCCATTACCCTAAACGTAACCCTAACACTAACCCTAACCCTTATCGTCACAATTGCCCTATCCTTAGCCCTAGCTTTTACACTAGGTAGAAACCTAACTTTAAATCAAACCCTAACTCGATGCCTAATCCTATAACTAGCCCTAACCCTGATGCTAATTCTAAAACTAGCCATAACTCTAGCCCTAACACTAACCTTAGCAGTAATTTAGCCCTATTCCCTAACCCTAACCCTAACCCTAGCCCTAAGAATAACTCTAACTCTCACACTGGCCCTATCACTTGTTCTAATCCTATACCTTCCCATAAACCTAAACCTATCCCAAATCCTAGTCCTAACCCTTGCCCTATCCTTAGCCTTAGCACTAACCTTAGATAAAAACCTAACTCTAAATTTAACCCTAAACCGAAGCCTAAGCCTAAATCTAAGACTAGCCCTAACTCTAACATTAATCCCAAAAATTTCATTAACCCTAACCCTAGCCCTAAAACCAAACGGAGCCAAAGCTCTAACCATAATCTTTAACGTAAACCAAGCCCTAACCCTACACCTAGCCATAACCCCAGCCCTAATTCGAATTTTAAGCCAAACCCTAAAATTATCCCTGACCCTTACACTAACCATAACACTAAAAGAAAGTCTAAAAATCACCCTAACCTTAAACCTAAACCTACAGAAAACCTAGCCCTAAAACACTAAAACTAGCCATAAACATAATCCTAGTACTTACATTAGCCATAATCCTAACCCTAGCACTAACTTAACCCAAAACATAGCCCTTATCATAACCATAAACCTAGCCCTAAACTGATATTTAACTCTATCCATTACCATAACTATAACCCTAATACTAATGCTAATTCGAGCCCTAATTTTAAACCTTAACCTACCCCAAACCTACCCCAGAACTTGACCCTAATAGTACCCCTAGCTCTAAACCTGATGCTAACACTAAACCTAACCGTTACACTAGACGTACCCATAATCCTAACCCTAAAACTATATTTAACCATAACTCTGTACCTGAAATTAGCCCTAGCACTAATCTTAGCCCTAACCCTAAAAAAAGAACTATCCCTCATCCTACCCCTAATCCTAGCCTTAATCATAACCCTATCCCTAACCACAGACCTAACACTAATTATAACCCTCACCCTACCTCTAAACCTAGCTATAAAGCCAGCCCTTACCCCAAACTTTGCCCTAACTCTAAACCTAAACTCTAAACTCTAACCCCCACCGTAACCCTAACCCTAACCCTAACCCTAACCCTAGGCTTAAACTAAACACTAAACCTAGCACTAATCCTAGCCCTAATTTGGCCCTATCACTAACCCTAACCCTAACCCTAGCCCTAAGACTAACTCTCGCCCTAGCCCTATTTCTAGTTTTAACCCTATCCCTTACCATATCCCTAAACCTAGCCATAAACCCTTGCCATATCCTTAGTTCTAGACTTAACCCTAGATCTAATCCTAATTTCAAATTTAACCCTAACCCTAAGCCTAAGCCTAACATTAACACTAGTGCTAACCCTAACCCTAGGACTAAAACAAAACCAAGTATGAGCCTTAACACTAAACCTTAACTTAAACCAAAACCTAACACTAAAACTAGACCTAACCCTAGCCCTAATTCTAGTCCTAACCCTAACCTTAAAACCAACCCTGACCCTGACTCATATCCTAACACTCACCCTAGCTCTAAACACCGCCCTCACTATAATCGAAACCTAACAGCAACCCTAGCCCTATTTCGAGTCTTAACTCTAACCCTAAAACTAAGCCTGACCCTGACTCCTATCCTAACACAAACCCTAGCTATAAATATCTCCCTAACCATAAACCTAATCCTAACCCATACCCTAACACTACAACTAACCCTAATGGTAACCTTAGTTCTTATATTAGCCATTGCCCTAACCCTAACACAAGACCTAGGCCTAATCCGAGCCCTAAACCTAGCTTTAGCCCTAACTCTAACCTTAAGCATAGCCATAACCCTAGCTCTAAACCATCCCTTACCTAAACACAACCCTAAATCTAAGGGTAACCCTAGACCTATCCCTAATACTTAGGCTAACCAAAACACTAACCCTATTAATAGACCTTACCCTTGCCCTCATTCTAGATCTAACCCTATCCAAAACACTAACACTAACCCTGACCCTCTTACTGACACTACCACTAATACTAGGTCTAATTCTAACCCTAACCCTAACCCAATATATATCCTATCCATATATATATCCTATCCCGAGACCTAATCCTGAACCTAACTCTCAGCCTAGTCCTAACTATAGCTCAGAACCTAACACTTACACTAAACATAACCCTGACCTAACCCTAGTTCTAACTCTCACCCTAACCCTAAATCAAGACCTAATTCTTATCAGAACCCTAGCCCTAGCCTTAAGTCTAACTGTATCATTACCCTAAACATAACCCTTACCCTAATGCTAAGCCTAGGCCTAACCCTAAACATACCACTATCCCCAAATTTATCAATTACCCTAAACCTACCCTGAACCCTAGACCTAATCCAATCATTACCCTAACCTTAACCCTAATGCTAATTCGGGCCCTAACCCTAAACTCAAACCTAAACCAAACTCTAACACTGACACTGACCCTAATAATTCCCCTAGCTCTAAACCTTGCTCTTTCCCTATACCTAACCCTTACACTAGACCTAGCCATAAAACTAACCCTAAAACTATTCCTAAGCATAACCCTAGACCTGATATTACCGCTAGCCATAATACTAGTCCTAACAATAACACAAACTCTAGCCCTTATCCTAGCCCTAAAAATAACCTTAATTATAACCCTAACCATAACCCTAGGACTAACCCTAACACTCACCTTAGCCCTATTCTTAGATCTAATGTAGTCCTATCCCTAACCTTAACCCTAACCCTAGTCCAGTCCAACGATTAACACTAAGTCTCACATTAGTCCTAACCCTAGTTCAAACCCTATAATTTACTGGAACCCTAATCCTACCACAAAACTTAGATCTAACACTAGCCCTATTCATAGCCCTAGCAGCAACCATAGATCTAACCCTAACACTAAATCTAACCCTAACCCTTAGCCTAAACCTAAACCTAACACTAGCCCTAACCCTAAGTCTAATCCTAAAACTAGCACTAACCCTAGCCCTAAAAAAAAAAACCAAGCCATAGACCTAACCCTAGCCCTTAATATAAACTATGCCCTAACACTACACTTAGCCATAACTCTAGCCTTAATTCGAGTTTTAAGCCAAACCCGAAAACTAACCCTGACCATGACTCTGAACTTAACACTAACCCTACCTCTAAACATCACCCTAACCCTATACCTAAACTTAACAATAGACGTAGCCCTAACCCTAACCCTAATATTAGCCCTAATCACAACACTGGTACTTACATTAGCCGTAACCCAAAACCTAGCCTTAACCCAAAACCTAGCCTTATTCTGAGCACTATTCCTAGATGTACCCCTAACCCTAACCTATCACTAATCATAACTATAACCCTAGCCATAACCCTAGATTTAACACTAACCCTAACCCTAAGCCTAACCGTATCAATAATCATAACATTGACCCTAGCTGTAACCCTATCTCTAACGCTATCCATTACCCTAACCATAACCCTAACCCTAATGCTAAACCTGGGCCTAAATCTAACTGTATCCCTAATCCTAACCCTGTCCATTACCTTAAACCTAACCTGAAACCTAAACCTAACACTATCTTTACCCTAATTTTAACTCTAATGCTAATTCGAGACCTAACATTAAGCATTAACCTATCCAAAACACTAATTGCGACCCTGACACTAATCATACCCTTAGCATTAAACCTGACCCTAACCCTAAACCTGACCCTTACACTAGACATAGCCATAAACATAACCCTAAAACTATTTTTAACCATAACACTCGACCTAAAATTAGACCTAGTTGTAATCCTAGCCCTAAACCTAGGCTTAATCCTAACCAAAACCATAACCTGAGCCCTAACCCTAAATTTATTCTTCACCCTAGACATAAATCTACCTATAACCTCATCCTGTACCCAAAAACTAACCATAACCCTAAACCTAACCCTAAACCTCGCCCTAAACCTAGGCCTAACACAAAGCATAGTGCTAATCCTAGCCTTTATTTAATCCTATCCTAACCCTAACTTAGCTATAAGACTAACTCTCGAACTATAGCTACCCATAGTTCTAACCATATCCCTTACCATAACCCTAAACCTAGCCATAACCCTTGCCCTATGCTTAGCATTAGCTCTAACCCTAGATCTAAACCTAATTCCAAATTTAACCCTAACACTAAGCCTAAGCCTAACATTAACACTAGCCCTAATCCTAAGCCTAGGGCAAAAACAAAACCGAGCATTAGCCCTAACCCTAAACCTTAACTTAAACCAAATCCTAACACTACAACTAGACCTAACCCTAGCCCTAATTCAAGTCCTAACCCTAACCTTAAATCCAAGCCTGACCCTGACTCCTATTTTACATGAACCATAGCTATAAATATAACCCTAACCTTAAACCTAACCTTAACACTAAACATAACCCACAACCTAACACTAAAACTAACCCTAATGGTAACCCTAGTTGTTACATTAGCCATTGCCCTAACCCTAACACAAAACCTAGGCCTAATCCGAGACCTAAACCTAGCTTTAACCCCAAATCTAACCATAACCATAGCCCTAACCCTAGCTCTAAACCAATCCCTTACCTAAGCAAAACCCTAAACCTAAGGGTAACCCTATACCTATCCCTAATCCTTAGGCTAACCAAAACACTAATCCTATTAATAACCCTTACCCTTGACCTCATTCTAGGTCTGACCCTATCCAAAACCCTAACACTAACTCTGACCCTTTACTGACCCTACAACTAATCCTAGGTCTAATCCTAACCCTAACCCTAGACCAAAACCTACTGTAATCTTATTCCTATACCTAATCCTGAACCTAACTCTCAGCCTAGGCCTAACTATAGCTCAGAAGCTAACCCTTACACTAAACATAATCCTAACCTAACCCTACTCTAACTCTCACCCTAACCCTAAATCAAGACCTAATTCTAACCGTAACCCTAGCCCTAACCTTAAGTCTAATTGTATCATTACCCTAAATATAACACTTACCCTAATGCTAACCCTAGGCAAAAACTTAAATATATCACTATCCCCAAATATATCAATTACCCTAAACCTACCCTGAACCCTAGACCTAGTCCATTCATTACCCTAACTCTAACCCTAATGCTAATTTGAGCCCTAACCCTAAACTCAAACCTGAACCAAATCCTCACACTGACACTTTCCCTAATAAATCCCCTAGCTCTAAACCTCACTCTTACACTATACCTAACCCTTACACTAGATCTAGCCTAGTCATAAAACTAACCATAAAACTATCCATAAGCATAACCCTAGACCTGATATTAGCCCTAGACATGATACTAGCCTAACCCTAACACAAACCCTAACCCTTATCCTAGCCTTAAACATAGCCTTAATTATAACCCTAACCATAAACCTAGGCCTAACTCTAACACTAACCCTAGCCCTAATCTTAGATCTAATTTAGCCTTAACCCTAACATTAACCCTAACCCTAGCACAAAGACTAACTCTAACTCTCACCTTAGTCCTAAACCTAGTTCTAACCCTATACTGGAAACCTAATCCTAGCCCAAACCATAAGTCTAACACTAGTCCTATTCAAGAGCCTAGCACCGACCCTAGATCTAACCCTAACTCTAAATCTAACCCTAAACCTTAGCCTAAACCTAAACCTAACACTAGCCCTAATCCTAAGGCTAATCCTAAAACTAGCACTAATCCTAGCCCTAAAACAAAACCAAGCCATAGACCTAACCCTAACCCTTAATATAAACTAAGCCCTAACCCTACACTTAGCCATAACTCTAGCCCTAATTTGAGTTTAAGCCAAACCCTAAAACTAACCCTGACCCTGACTCTGAACTTAACACTAACCCTAGCTCTAAACATCACCCTAACACTATACCTAAACTTAACAATAGACCTAGCTCTAACCCAAACTCTAAAATTAGACCTAGTCCTACCCTTTATTTAATCATATCCTAACCCTAAACCTAGCCATAAGACTAACTTTAACTCTTGCCCTAGTCCTAGCCCTAGTTCTATCCTTAGCCTTAATCCTAACCCTACATCAAAGTCTAATTCTAATCTAAACTGAACTCTAAATTTAACTGTAACAATAAGCCTAAACCAAACCCTAACACTACCCCTAACCATAACGCTAATCCTAAAACTTGCCCTATCCCTATCCCTGGCCATAAACAAAAAACGAGCCATAGCCCTAATCCTAACCCTTAACCTAAATCAAACATTAACCCTACAACTAGCCCTACCTAAAACTAAATCTAAAGCTAACCCTGACACTGACACTAACCCTAACACTAATCGTAGCTCTAAAAATCACCCTAACCTTAAATTAACCCTAACACTATATCTAGCCTTAACCTAACCCTAATACTAGCCTTAATCATAACCCTAGTTCATACATTAGTCATTGTCATAAACGTAGCCCTAACCCTAACACAAATTCTACCCCAAATCCAAGCCCTAATCTTAGCTTCAACCTAAATACTAGCCCTAACCCTAAAACTAACACTAGCCCTAACCCTAAGTCTAACCCTATTCCTTACACTAAGCCAAAACCTAACCAAAATGTTAACCCTAGTTCTAACCCTAATCCTTAGCTTAACGTAAACTCTAACCTTATTACTAGTCTTAACCCTAGCCCTCATTTTCTACCTCTAAACCTAACCCTGACGCTCATCTGACCCTAACAGTAATCCTAGGTCTAAACCTGACCCTAAACCTAAACCAAATCCTAACACTAGTCTTACTGGTAACCCTATACCTATACCTAAGCCTAACAATAGAACTAGAACCAAAGATAATCCTAAATATAGCTATAACTCTAGCCCTATACCTAAACAGAAACCTAGCACTAGCCTTAACAATAACCCTTAACATAAACCGAACACTTACCCTACCCCTAGACTTAAACCTAGTGCTAATTCTGGCTCTAACCCTTACCCTAACCCTATCCCCAAAACTGACCCTAATTCTAACATTGAACATAGCTTTAAGCCTGACACTAACCCAAAACCTAGACCTAACACCAGACCTCGCCATAACCCTAACCATAAAACTAGTCCTAAGCATAACCCTAGTTCTTACATTAAGCATTGTCCTAAACCTAAAAAAAAAAAACCTAGCCCTAATCCTAGGCCTAAACTTAGCTCTAAGCATAACGCTCAGCTTCACCCTAGCCCTAAACCTAGCCATAACCTAAGCCTCGCCTTAGACCTAACCCTAGCTCAAAGCCTAACCTTTACACTAAACATAACCCTAGCTCTATCCTAAACCCTAACCCTAACCCTAGCCCTAATCCTAACATTAAACCTTGCCTGAAATTTAGCTCTAAACATATCCATTACAATAACCCTAACCCTAACCCTAATTAGAACCCTATCCCTAACACTAAACCTAACTCTAACCATAAATGTAAACCTAGACCTAAACCTAAACCTAACCCTCACCCTAGCCCTAACACTAGCTCAAACACTAACACTTACCCTAACCTAACCATAAACCTAGCCCTAAACCTAACACTTACCCTAACCCTAAAACTTACCCTAAATCACACCATAGCCCTATCCTTAAACCTAGCCCTAATCCTAGACTTAATCCAATCCATAACCTAACCCTAACCCTAGCTCTAAACCTATCCATTACACTAAACATAAATATAACCCTAATGCTAACCCTAACCTGATCGCTAAACCTAACCCATCCATTACCCTAAACCTTAACTGAAACATAAACTAATCCCTATCCATTATGCTAACCCTAAACCTAACCCGAATGATAATTCTAGCCCTAACCCTAAACCTTTAGCTAAACCAAATGCTAATCCTGACCCTGACCCTGACCCTAATAATAACCCTAGCCCTAAAGCTGACCATTAACCTAAACCTAACTCTTACACTAGACCTAGCCATAACCTAACTCTAAAACTATCCTTAACATTAACCCTAGGCTTGATATTAACCCTAGACCTGGTCCTAGCCATATGCCTAACAGAAACCCTAGCCCGTAACCTAGCCCTAAACCTAGCCTTAATCTAAACTGAACCATAACCGAAGAACTAATCCAAATTCTAACCCTCAACCTAGCCCTAAATCTAGCATTAACCCCACCCAATCAACTCAACTGAACCTTAACACCAATGCTAACCCTAACTCTAGCCCATTCCCTTGGTCTGACCCCAACACTAACACTAGCCTTAATACTAGTCCTAATTTAGCCCTAACACTAACACTAACACTAGCCGTAATCCTAGCCCTAATTTAGCCCTAACCCTAAACCTAACCCTAGCCCTAATCCTAGCCCTAATTTAGCCCTAACCCTAACCCTAATCCTAAGACTACGACTCTGACTAACTTTAAATCTCACCCTAGCCGTATCCCTAGTTCTAACCATATTCATTACCATAACCCTAACCCTCGCCCTAACCTTAGACATAGCCCTCTCCCTAACCCAAGATCTAACCTTAACTCTAAATCTAAACCTAAATCTAAGCCTAAACCTCAACCTACACTAGCCCTAACCCTGATGTTAATCTATAATCTAGCAGTAACAGTAGCTCTAGACCTAAAACAAAACCAACCTATATCCCTAAACCTTAATCGAAACCAATCCCTAACCATACACCTAGTACTATCTTTAGCCCTAATTCGAGTTCTAAACCTAACCCTAAAACTAACTCTGACTCTGACACTGACCCTAAAGTAACCCTTGCTCTAAACATCATCCTAACCCTAAACCTAATATTAACAATAGACCTAGCCCTAACCCTAACCCTAAAAGTAGCACTAATTGTAATACTAGTTCATACATTAGCCATAGCCCTAACCCTAGGCCAAAACAAACCCCAAACCAAGCCCTAATCCGAGCATTAACCCTAGCTTTAACCCTAACCCTAAAACTAACCCTAACCCAGAACCTAGCCCTAAACCTTACCCTAAAACTAGCCAGAATTCTAACCATAACCCTAGCCCAATCACTAGCTCTAACCCTATGCATTACCCTAATCATAACCATAACTCTAATGGTAACCCTAGGCCTAACCCTAAACTTATCCCTAACCCTAACATATTTCATTAACCTAAACATAACCTGAACCCTAAACTAACCCTATCATTACCCTAACCCTAACCCTAATGCTAATTCAAGCCCTAACCCTAAACCTTAACCTAACCTAAATCCTAACTCTGACACTTCCCGTGATAATATACGTAGCTCTAACCTTGACCCTACCCCTAAACCTAAACTTTATACTAGACCTAGCCATAAACCTAACCCTAAAACTATTACCTACCATAACTCTAGACCTGACATTTGCCCTAGCCATAATTCTAGCCCTAACCTTAACACAAAACAAACCCATAACCGTAACTCTAACCCTAGCCCTAATCCTATCCATAACTCTAACCCTAAATTTAGCTCTAACCGTATCAATTACACTAAACATAACCCTAATTATAATGCTCACCCTAGGTCTAAATCTAAACCTATCCCTAACCGTAACCCTATCCATTATGCAAAATCTAACCTGAACTTTAAACCAAACCCTATTATTACCCTAACCCAAACCATAACTTTAATATGAGCCCTAACCCTGAATCCTAACCTAAAAAAAAACCCTGAACATGAAACTGACCCTAATAATACCACTAGCTCTAAATTTTACCCTTACCCTAAACCTAACACTTACACTAAACATAGCCATAACCTAACCCTAAAACTATCCCTAACCATAACCCTATACCTGACATTCACCATAACACTAATCCTAGCCCTAACCCTAACACAAGCCCTTGACCTCATCCTAGCCCTAAACCTAGCCTTAATCATAACTCTAATGAAACCCTAGCCCTAACTCTAATTCTAACCTTCACCCCAGCCCTATCCCTAACTCTAACCCCATCACTTACACTAAACCTCACCCTAAGCCTAAAACTAACCCTAGAACAAACATAACACTAAACATAGCCCTATTACTCGCCCTAATTAAGCCCTATACCTAACGAAACACTAAGTTTAGCCATAAGACTAACTCTCTATCTCACCCTAGCCCTATTCCTCCTTCTAACCACATCCCTTACCATAACCCTAATCCTAGTCATAAACCAAGACCTAACAGTAACCCTATCCTTAGCCCTAGAACTAACCCTAGATTTAATCTAAATCTAAATCTAACTTTAAACCTAAGCCTACACCTAAACCTAACACTAGCACTAAACCTAATGCTAAGCCTAAAACTAGCCCTAACCATAGCCCTAGCCCTAAAACAAAACCAAGCCATAGCCCTAACTTTAAAACTTAACCTAAACCAAAATCTAACCCTAAACCTAGCCCTAACCCTAGCCTTAATTTGAGTCCAAACCATAACCCTAAAACTACTCTGACCTTGAATTTGACCCTAACACTAACGCTAGGTCTGAATATCACCCTAATGTTAAACCTAACTCTACCACTAGAACTAGTTCTAAACCTAATCGTATAGCTAGCCCAAATATTAACCATAGTCCATACATTGACCATAACTCTAAAATTAGCCCCCTAACTCTAACCAAAACCTAACCTTAATGCAAGACCTAAACCTAGCTTTCACCCTAAACCTAAACCTAACACTAGCCATAATCCTAACCCTAAACATAGTCCTAACCCTAGCTCTAAACCTATCCCTTTCCCTAAGCTAACCCTAACCCTAATACTAACCCTAGACCTAACATTAATCCTTAGCCTAACCCAAACCCTAACCCTATTACTAGTCCTAAACCTAGCCCTATTTCTAGCTCTAAACATAACCCAAACCCTAACTCTAACCCTGACACTTCTTCTGACCCTAATGGTAACTGTATCTCTAAACATGACCCTAACCATAAACCAAACCCTAACACTAGAAATAGCAATAAACTTATACTTAACCTAACCCTAACACTAGCGCTAGACCTAAACCTAATCATAAATCTAGCCATATCTCTAGCCCTAGACCTAATCAAAAACCTAGTCCTAGCCCTAATGATAAACCTTAACCTAAAGTAAACACTAACACTACCCTAGACCTAACTCTAGTGATAATTCTGGGTTTAACTCTAACTCTAACTGTAACCCAAACACTGACCGTGACCCTAACACTAACCCTAGTTCTAAACATTATGCTAACACTAACTGTAACCCTAACACTTGACCTAGCCATAACACTTACCCCAAAATTAACCCTAATCATAACCTTGCTTCACACATTAGTTGTAGGCCTAACACTAGCCCCAACCTAACCCAAAACCTGGCCCTAATCTGATCACAAACCCTAGTTTTAACCCTAACCCTAAAACTAGCCCTAACCCTAACCCTAACCATAGCTCTAACCCTAGCTCTTACCCTATCCATTACCTTAAGCAAAACCCTAAACCTAATGCTAACCCTAGTCCTAACCCTAATCCATAGCCTAACCCAAACCCTAACCCCATTAGTAGTCCCAACCCTAAACTTTGTTCTAGCTCTAACCCTAACCCAAACCCAAACCCTATCCCTGACACTTATTCTGACCCTAACACTAACCATAGGTTTAAACCTGACCCTAACCAGAAACCGAAACCTAACTTTAGCCCTACTTGTAATCCTATACTTAAACCTAAACCTAACACTAGCCCTAGACTTAAACCTAATCCTAAATCTAGCCATTTCTCTAGCCCTAGACCTGAACAACAACCTAGCCCTGCCCTAACAATAAATCTTAACCTAACACAAACACTAACCCTAGCCCTAAACCTAACCCTAGTCCTAATTCTGGAATTATTCCCAACAATAACTCTAACCTGAACACTGGCCCAACCCTAACATAATTGTAGCTAAAAAGCTCACTCTAATCCAAAACCTAATCCTAAAACTAGACCTAGACAAAACCCTACAACTAAAACTAACCCTAATCATAACCCTAGCTCTTACATTACCCATGACCCTAACCCTAGGCCTAAACTAACACAAAGCCTAGCCCTAATCCTAGGCCTGAACATAGCCCTAAGTTTCACCCTAAACCTAAACCTAGCCCTAACCCTAACCGTAAACCTCGCTTTAGACCTCACCCTAGCACAAAGCCTAATCTTTACCCTTAACATAACCCAGGCCTATCCCAAACCCTAACCTAACACTTGCCCTAATCGTAACCTTAACCATAGCCCTAACCATAGCTCTAATTATATCCACTACCATAACCGTAGCCCTAATCCTAACCATAACCCTATCCCTATCCCTATCTCTAATTCTATCCATTACCCTAACCAAAATCCTAACCCTAATGCTAACCCTAGGCTTAACCTAACCCTATCAAAATCCCTAAACCTATCCATTACCCTAAAATTAACCTGAACCCTAATCCTAAGACTATTCATTACCCTAACCCTAACTCTAACCCTAATGCTAATTCGAGCCCTAAACATAAACCTTAACCTAAACCAAACCTTAAGCCGTACACTGACCCTAATAATACACATAGCTGTAAACTTGACCTTACTCTAAATCTAACCCTTACACTAGACCTAACCATAAACATAACCTGAAACCTATCCGTAACTGTAACGCTAGACCTGACATTAGCTCTAGCACTAATGCTAGCCCTAAACCTAACACGAACTCTAGCTCTCATCCTAGCCAAAAAGTTATCCTTAGTCGAAACCCTAACCCGAATTCTAACCCTTTCCCTAGCCCTAAACCTAGTTATAACACACTCGCTTACCCTAAACCTAACCCAAACCCTAACCCTAACACTAACCATATCCAAACCTTAACCCTAGGACTAACCCTAAACCCAATCCTAGACATATTCCTAGCCCTAATTTAGCCCTAAACTAATCCATAACCCTAGCCTTAAGACTAACTCTAACTATTGCCCTAACTCTATTCCTAGTTCTAAACCTATCCCTTAACATAACCCAAACACTAGACCTAACCTTAGCCCTAACCCTAACCCTAGAATTAACCATAACTCTAAATGTACCCCTTAGCCTAAACTCACCCTATCACTAGCAATAACACTAACAGTAATCATAAAACTACCATTAACTTTAGCCTTAGACCTAAAACATAAAAAGCCATAGCACTAATCCTAACTGTTAACCTAAACCAAATCCTAACCATACATCTAGCCCTAAGCCTACCCCGAATTCGAGTCCTATCCCCAACCCTAAAACTAACCCTGACACTGACTCTGAACCTAACACTAACCCTAGCTCAGAACATCACCCTGAAGTTAACCCAAAACATAAAACTAGACAGCCCTAACCATAATCCTAAAATTAGCCCTAATCATAACCCTAGTTCTTACATTAGCTGTATCCCTAACATTAGCCCTAATGTAACCCAAAACCTGGCCCTAATGTGAGCCCCAACCACAGCTTTAACCTTAACTCTAAACCTAAAAAGTCCTAACCCTTACTCTAAACCTAACCCTAACTTTAATCCTTGCACTAACTTTAAACTGAAAACTAACCCTAACCCTAACTCTAACCATAACCCTAGCCCTATCCCTAGCTGTAACCCTATCCATTACCCTAACCCTAACCCTAAACCTAACCCTAATGTTAACCCTTGGCCCACACCTAACACATTCTCTAGCCCTAACCTATCATAATCCTAAACATAACCCTAACCCTAAACCTAACCAAACACTAAACCTAGACGTAACACTAACCCTAGAACTAGCCCTAATTGTAACTGTAGTTCTTACATTAGCCGTAGCCCTAAATGTAACATAAAACCTAGCCTAGCACAAATACAAGCTCTAACCTTAGCTTTAACCCTAAACCTAAACCTAACCCTAGCCCTAGCCCTAACCCTACCCATAGCCCTAACACTAACACTAACTCTATCCCTTACCCTAAGCCAAACCCAAACCCTAAAGCTACCCTAGTCCTAAACCTAATTCTTAGTCTAACCCAAAACCTTACTCTATTACTAGTCCTAACCCTAACCCTCAATCTAGCTCTATCACTATCCTAAATGCTAACCCTAACCCTGACCCTTATTCTGACTCTAAAACTAACCAATAGGTCTAAACCTGACCCTAAACCTAAACCAACCCCTAACATTGGCACTACCTGTAACCCTATACCTAAACGTAACCCTAACACTAGACCTAGACCTACACTTAATCCTTCATGTAGTGAGAACTCTAGGACTAGCCCTAAACAAAAACTTAGCTCTAGCCCTAATAATAACCCTTTACCTAACCCAAACACTAACCCTACCCCTAGACCAAACCCTAGTCCTAATGCTGGCCCTAACAATAAACCTAACCCTAAAACGAACACTGACCCTTACACTAACACAAGCCCTAGCTCTAAACCTTATCCTAACAAAAAAAACATAACCTTAACACAAGACCTAGCCATATCACTAACCCTGAAACTAGCCATCACCACAGGCCAAAAGCTACCTCTAACTCTATCCATTACCCTAACCTTAACTCTACACCTAATGCTAACCCTATCCCTAACCCTCATACTAACTCTAACCCTAATCCTCATCCTAGTCCAAACACTAGCTCAATCCCTAACCTTTAAATTAATCTAATCTTAACACTAACCCATGGCCTAAACCTAAAACTAACCTTAACCCTAGCCCTAATCATAAACTTAACCCGATCCCTATCCCTAGCTCTAAACCTACATATTACCCTAACTCTAACCCTAAACCTCATGATAACCCTAGCCCTAAACCTAGCTCTAACCCCACCCATTATCCTAACCCTAACCTTAACTCTGATGATAACCCTACCCCTTACCTTAAATCTACCCTAACCCTAACACTAGACATAACCATAAATCTAACCATTGTCATAGAGCTAACCCTTGATCAAACCCTAACCATTACTCTAAACATAATCCTAAATATATCCCTCACCCTAACCTTAAGCCAAAACCTAACCCTAACCCTAACACGACATAAAACCCTATCGAATACCCTAAACCTAATGATAACACTAGCCCTAACCTTAACACTAAACTTGACCCTAACCATAACTATAACCTAGACCTAACCCTACACCTAACGCTTGTGCTAGTGTTATCCTTTGCTCAAACTCTAAAACATACCCTAAACCTAAACCTAATGTAACCCTAGGCCTAACCCTAACTCTAGTTCTAATAATAACCATAATCCTATCCTTAACACTATTTATTACCCTAAGCACAACCATAACCCTAAGCCAAACCCTAGGCCTAACCCTAACCCTTTTGCTAACTGTAACCCTATCAATTACCCTACACCTAACATGAAACCTAAACCTAAACCTATAATTACCCTAACCAAACCCTAATGCTAATTCAATCTCTAACCCTAAATCCTAACCTAAACCAAACCTGAAACCTAATTCTAACCCTAATTATATGCCTAGCTCTAAACCTGACCCTTACCCTATACTTAAACCTTACACTAGACCTAGCCATAAAACATACCCTCAGTCTATTCATAACATAAGCCTGGAGCTGACACAAGCCCTAGACCTAATTCTTACCATAACCCTAAAACAAACCCTAGACCTCATCCTAGCCCAAAACCTAGCTTTATTACTAAGTCAAACCATAATTCTAGACCTAAATGAAATTCTAACCTTTGACCTAGACCTAAAACTAACACTAACCCCATCCCTTCCTCTAAACCTAACCCTATCCCTAAACCTAAACATAAGCCTAAATCTAGACCTAACTCTAACACAAACCCTAGACCTAATCCTAGCCCTAATTTAGCCCTAAACCTAACCTAACCCTAGCCCTAAGTCTAACTCTAACTCTCGCCCTAGTCCTATTCCTATTCTAACCCTATCCCTTACCATAATCCTATCACCTGCTTTATATTAGCCCTAACCCTAGCCCAAGACCTAATCCTATATCTAACCTTAGCTCTAAATCTAACCCTAACCCTAAGCTAAACTTCTCACTAACACAAGCCCTAACACTAATGCTAATCCTAAAACTAGCCCTAACCTAGCCCGAGCCCTACAAAACAACCTAGCCATAGCCCTAACCCTAACCTTTAACATAAACCAAACCCTAAGCCTACACGTAGCCCTAAACCTAGCTCTAATTTGAGTCCTATCATTAACCCTAAAACAAAACCTAATCCTGACTCTGAGACTAGCACTAACCTTAGCTCTAAACATTACTCAAAACCTAAACATAACCCTAACTCCAGACCTAGCCCTAGCCTTAATCCTAAAATTAGTTCTAATCATAACTAGTTCTTACATTACCTGTAGCCCTAAACCTATCCCTAACCTAACTAAAAACCTATCCCTAATCAGAGCTCTAACACTACCTTTAACCCTAACCATAACCCTAATTCTAGACCTAACCCTTACCCTAAATCTACCCTAACCCTAACCCTTGACATAACCCAAAACTTAACCCTAACCCTAGCCTTAATCCTAACCATAAACCGAGCCCTAATCCCAGCTGTAACCCTATCCATTACCCTAATCCTCATCCTAACCCTAGTGCTAACCCTAGAATAACACTAAACCTATTCCTAACCTTAAAAGTGTACATTACCCTAAGCCTAACTGAACCCTAAATGTAACCATATCCATAAACTTAATCCTAACCCTAATAATCTAACCCTAAAACTAACTCTAAACATAACCCTAGACCTGACATTAGCCCTAGCCCTAATGAAGCCCTAAACCTAAAACAAACTCTAGCCCCAATCTTAGACTTCATCCTTAATCTAACCCTAACCATAGACCTCACCCTAATTTTAACACTCGTCCTAGTTCTAAAGCTAGCTATTACATCATACCTAACCATAACCATAACATAACCTTAGTCATAAACATAGGCTCAGCCTTAATACTAACACTATCTATAATCCTAGCCCTAATTAAGCCCTAATTCTAACCCTAAATCTAACCCTAACACTAGGACTAAATCTAACTCTCGCCCTAGCGCTATCCCTTGTTCTAACCCTATCACTTATAAAAACTCAAACCTTAGCCCTAATCCTATCCCTAAATTTCACTGTAGCCCTAAATCTAGATCTAGCCCTAACTCTAAATCTAACCCTAACCCTAAGCCTAAACCACAACGTAACACCAGCTCTAACCCTAATGCTAATTTAGAAACTAGCCCTAACCCTAGCCCTAGCCCTCAAGCAAAACTGAGCCATAGCACTGACCCAAACCCTTAACCTAAACCAAAAACAAACACTACACCTAGCCCTAATTCGAGTCCTAACCCTAACCCTAGAACTAATACTAACCCTGACTCTGACCTTAACACTAACCCTAGGTCTACACATCAGCCTACCCCTAAACCTAAACCTAATACTAGACCTCACCCTAAACCTAACTCTAAAACTAGCCCTAATGGTAATGCCAGGTCTTAAATTAGCCATAGCCCTACACCTAACACAAAACCTAGCCCTAATCCAGGCCTAACCATGGCCCTAACCCTAACCTTATCCCTAGTCCTAATCCTAGCTCTAACCATATTTCTTACACTTAGTCAAACTCTCACCCTATTGCTACCCTAGTCATAACCATAATTCTATGCCTACCCCAAACCCTAACTCTATTACTAGTCCTAACCTTAGCCCTCATTCTAGCTCTAAACTTAATCCAAACACTAACCTTAACCCAGACCCTTATTCTCAAACTAATACTAAACCTAGATTTAAACCTGACATTAACCCTTATCCAAAACCTAACACTAGCCCTACCAGTTACCCTAACCATAAACCTAACACAAACACTAGCCCTAGAACTAAACCTAATGCTAAATATAGACATAACCTAAGCCTTAGCCATAACAATAACCCTTAACCTAAACCAATCACTACCTCTAACCCTAGTCCTAATTCTGGACCTAACTCAAAACCTAATCCTAACCTGAACCCAGACACTTACCCTAACAAAAACACTAGCTCTAAAACTTATTCGAACCCAAAAACGAACCCTAACACTAGACGGACTCTAAATCTAGCCATAACCATAACTCTAGCTCTTACATTACCTATATACCTAACACTAGCCCTAAACCTCACACAAACCCTAGCCCTAATTAGAGCCCTAAACCTAACCTTAAGCATAACCCTAACCCTAAACCTAGCCCTAACCCTAACCCTAACCCTCATTCTAGCCCTAACCATAGCTCAAACCCTAAACCTTACCCGAAACATAACCCTAGACCCAACCCTAAACCTCACCCCAACTCTAGCCCTAATCCTAACTGCAAACATTGCCTAAACCCTAGCTCTAACTCTATCCATAAAACTAACCATAACCCTAAAACTAATGCTAAACCTAGCACTAAACTTAACCCTAACCCTACCCTAGCCCTGACTGTAACCATAACTCTTGCCTTCGCCCTAAACCTAGCTCAATCCCTAACCCTTACACTTAACCTAAACCTAACAATAACCCAAGGCCTAACCCTAACCCTAACCCCAGACCTAATCCTAACCTTAACCCTAGCCCTAACCCTAACTCAAACCCTACCCATTACCCTAACTCTAAACTTAACCCTAATGATAACACTAGACCTAAAGCTAAACCTACCCTAAACCTAAACATAAACCTAACCCTAGAACTAACAGTGAACCTAAACCTAACCCTAAATCTAAGCTAGCTCAAACCCTAACCCTAATGCTAAACCTAAACCTAATGCTAACCTAAACCTAACCCTATCTTTAACCTGGCATCTAAACATATTACCCTAACCCAAAATGATAAATCTAGCCCTAACTGTAACACTAACATGACCATAACCCTAAACCAAACCATAAATTAACCTTAGCCATAGCAAAAATCCTAGCTCAAATCCTAAAGCATAGCCTAAACCTACTCCTAACAGAAACCATCGCCCTAACCCTGACCCTAACCCTAACTCTAGCCCTAATCCTAACCATAACCCTAGCCCTAACTCTAGGTCTAACCATATAAATTACCATAATGATAACTATAACCGTAATGCTACCCCTAGACGTAACCCTATACCTATCACAAACCCTAACCATATCCATTACCTTGAACCTAACCTAACCCTAAACCTAACACTATCCATTACCCTAACCCTAATACTAACCTTAATGCTAATTTGAGCCTTACCCCTAAACTTTAACCTAACACAAACAAGAAGCCTGACCCTGACCCTAATAATACCCCAGCTCTTAAGCTGACCCTTTCCCTAAATGTAACATTTTAATTTGACCTAGCCAAACCTAACCCTAAAAATATCACTAGGTATAAACCTAGACCTGACATTAGTCCTAGCTCTAAATCTTGGCCTAAACTTAACACAAAACCTAGCCCTAATCATAGCCTTAAATCTAGCCTTAATCCTAAACCTAACCATAACCCTAACCCAAACCCTAAAACTAATCATAAAACTAGCCCTAACCCTAACCATAGCACTAAAACAAAACCGAGCAACAGGCCTAACACTAGCCTTAACTTAAACCAATCCCTAGCACTACATCTAGATCTAACCCTAGCTCTAATTAAAGTCCTAACCCTAACCCTAAAACTAACCCTGACCTGACTGACATCCTATCACTAACCTAGCTATAAATATCACCCTAATGTTAAACCTAAACCTAACACTTTACCTACCCCTACCTCTAACCCTAATTGTAACCCTAGTTCTTATATTAGTCATTGCCCTAACCCTAGCCTTAAACCTCACACAAAACTACTCATAATCTGAGCCCTAAACCTAGCTTTAACCTTAAACATAAACTTAACCCTAGCCCTAACCCTATGCCTTATTCTGAGCAAAAACTTAACCCTAATGATAACCCTAGACCTATCCCTAATCCTTAGGCTAACCACATCCTAACCCTATTAATAGTCCTAACACTAGATCTCATTCTAGCTCTAATGCTATCCCAAACCCTAAACCTAACCCTGATCATTATTCTGATCATAACATAAACCTTAGTTTATAAACCTGACCCCAACCCTAAACCAAAACCTAACACTAGCACTACTTTTAACCTTATACTTAAACTTAACCCTACCACAAGCTCTAGACCTAAATCTAATCCTAAATCTAGCCTGAACTCTAGCTCTAGAACTAAACAAAATCCCAGTTCTAGCCCTAACAAAAATGTTTACCTAACCCAAACAGTAACTGTACTCCTAGACCTTAACCTAGTCCTAATTCTGGCTTTAACCCTAACTTTAACTCTAACCCAAACACTGACCCAGTCTTTAACACTAAACCTACCTCTAAACCTGAAACTAACCAAAACCTAAACCTAATTTTTGACCCAGCATAACCCTAAACTTAAAACTAGCCTTAATCATAACCCTAAATCTTACATTACCCATAGCCCTAACCCTAGGCCTAAAGCAAACACTAAACATAGAGCTAATTTAGGCCTAAACCTAGCCCTAATATTAACCATAACCCTAACACTAGCCCTATACCTAACCCTAACCTTCTCCTTAGTCCTAAGATAGCTCAAAGCCTAACCCTTACCCTAAACATAAACCTAGACTTATCCCTAACTCTCACCCTAACCCTAGACAAAATCCTAAACTTAACCTAGCCCTAAACCTAGCTGTGAACCTACCCATTACTCTAACCCTAAACCTAACCTTATTGATAATCCTGTCTGAAACCCTAATGTTAACCCTAAACCTAACTGGAAAACTAGTCATAGGCATAACCCTAAAATTAACACTCAGCATAGCCCTATCTCTAGATCAAACCATAAACCTAACCATAAACTTAAACATAACGATAGGTCTAATCCTAACCCTATCACTAATTCTAACTCTGAACCAAAATTAAACCTAGCCTAACCCTATCTGTTACCTTAACCCTAACCCTAACATTAATGATAACCCTAGCCCTAACTCTAACACTAACCCTAAACCTACAGTAATTCTATTTTTAGACCTAACCCTAAACCTAGCCCTAACCCTAGCTCAAAACCTAACCTTTATGCTAACAAAACCCTAACCTAACCCTAACCCTAGTTCTAACACTAACTCTAACCTTAACTCAAGGCATATTCCTAACTATCTTTAAACATAACCCTAGACCTAATATTAGCCCTAGCACTAATCCTAGCCCTGAATCTAAAACAAACACTAGCCTTATCCTAGCCCTAAACCTAGCATTAATCATAACCGTAAACCTACCCCTAGCTCTTACCTTAACTCTAACACTCACCCTATGTCTAAACCTAGCTATAACGCCATTCTTTATCCTAAACTTAAACCTAACCCTATCCATATCGCTAGGCCTAAGCTGAACACTAACCCTAGCCCTAATCCTAGCCCTAATTTAACCCTATCCCAAACCCTAACTGTAATTTTAGCCCTATCACTAACTCTACCTCTCCCACTAGCCCTATTCCTAGTTCTAACCCTAACTCTTACCATAACTCTATCCCTGGCCCTAACCCTTGCCCTATCCTTAATACTAGACTAATTCTAGATCTAAACCTAACCAAAAATGTAACCCTAACCCTAAGTCTAAGCCTAACACTAACACTAGCCCTAACCCTAATACTAATTGTAAAACTACCCCTAACCCTAACCCTAGGACTAAAACTAAAATGAGCAATAGAGTTAACCCTAAACCTTAACTTAAACCAAACCCTAAACTACTACCAGAACCAATCCTAGCCCTAATCAAGTCCTAACCCTAACCTTAAAACTAACCCTGGCCTTGACTCATATCCTAACACTCAACCTAACTCTAAACATTACGCTAACCTTAAACCGAAACCTAACTGTAAATCTAGCCCTAATTTGTGTCCTAACTTAAACCCTAAAACTAACCCTGACCCTGAATCCTATACTAAAAATAAATCTAGCTCTAAATATCACCCTAACCTTAAATTTAACACTAACACTAGAACTACCCCTAACCCTAACCCTAACCCTAAAGGTAATTCTAATTGTAACCCTGTTTCTTACATTACCGGTTGCCCTAACCCTAGTTCTCACACTAACACAAAATCTAGCCCTAATCTGAGCCCTACACCTAGCTTTAGCCCTAAACATAACCCGAATCCTACCCCTAACACTAGCTCTAAACTTATCCCTAACCCTAAGCAAAACCCTAACCCTAATGGTAACCTATACCTATCACTAATCCTCAGCCTAATCAAAACCCTCACCATATTAATAGTCCTAACTCTAGCCCTCATTCCAGGTCTAACCCTATCCCAAACCTTAACCCTAACCCTGACCCTTATTCTGACCATAACACTAACCTAGGTCTAAACTTGACCCTCACATTAGACCAAACAGTAACACTAGCCCTACCAGTAAATTTATACCTAAACCAGACCCTATCACTAGCACTAGACCTAAACCTAATCCTAAATCTAGAATTAACTCTAGCTGTAGACCTAAACAAAAACCTAGTCTTAGCCCTAACTATAAGCCATAACTTAACACAAAGACTAACTCTACCCCTAGACAAAAACCTAGTCCCAATTCTGGCTTTAACCTTAACTCTAACTCTAACCTGAACACTGACACTGCCTTTTACACTAAACCTATCTCTAAACTTTACCCTAACCGAAAACCTAAACCTAACACTAGACATAGCCATAACCCTAACCCTACAACTAGCCTTAATCATAATCCTACCTCTTACACTACCCATAGCCCTAACTCTGGGCCTTAACCTAACACAAAACCTAGAGCGAATTCTAGGCCTAAATCTAGCCCTAAGCATAAAACCAACCCTAACCCTAGCCCTAAACCTAACCGTAAACCTAACCCTAGCCTTAGTCTTAAACCTTACTCAAAGTCTAACCCTTACCATAAATATAAACTTAGACCTATACCTTACTCTAAACCCTAACCCTAGCACTAACCCTGAACTTAACCCTATCCCTAAACCTAGCTCTAAACCTACTCCTTACCTAACCCTACAACTAACTGTATTGATAACCCTAGCCTTAACCCTAACCATAACCCTAAACCTAACCAGAAACCTAACAATAGACCTAAGCCTAAAATTAACACTCGCTATAGCCCTAACCCTAGCTCAAAACCTAACCCGTACCATAAACCTAAACATAAACATAGCTTAACATTAACCCTAAAACTGAATCTAACCCTAACCCTAAACTTAAACCTACATCTAACCATATACATTACCCTAAACCTTATCCTAACCCTAATGTAACCCTAGCCCTAATCTCAACCCTAACCTTAAACCTACCATAATCCTGTTCCTAGACCTAAGGCTGAACATAATCCTTGACCTAACCCTAGCACTAACACTAGTTTAAAACTTAGCCCTTACCCTAAACATAACCCTAGCCCAAACCCTAACCCCAATCCTAGCCCTAATCCTAACTGTAACCATAGCCCAAACTCTAGCTCTAACTCTATCCATTACCCTAAACATAACACTACACCTAATGCCAAACCTAGCCCTAACCCTAACCCTAAACCTAAACCTAACTCTATCCCTAGCCCTGATTCTAACCTGAAGCCTCAACTTAGCCCTAACACCTACTCAATCCCTGACCCTTACCCTTAACATAAGCGTAAGAAAATGATAAGCCTAACCTAAACCTAACCCTAACCCTAACCCTAGCCCTAATCCTAAACTTAAAACTAGACTTAACCTTAGATCTAAGCCCACCAATTGCCCTAACCATAACCAAAAACGTCATGATAACCTTAGCCCTAAACCTAAACCTACTCTAACCCTAACAATAAACCTAACACTAGACCTAACCATAAACCTAACCCTTGCTGTAGTCCTAATCCTAGCTCAAACTCTTAAAATTATTATTTTTTTAAAAGAGAGAGAGAGAGAGAGAAAGAAATTTTAAATATTTATTTCTTAGTTTTTGGCGGACACAACATTTTTGTATGTGGTGCTGAGGATCGAACGTGGGCCGCACACATGCCAGGTGAGCACGCTACCACTTGAGCCACATCCCCAGCACTCAAACTCATACAATTATGCTAAACTTAACACTAACTCAAGTCCTAAACCTAAACCTAACCCTAACCCGATATCTAAACCTGTCCATTACCTTAACCCTAATGATAACCCTAATCCTAACCCTAGACCTAATCCTAAACCTAACCCTATCCTTAGCATTAAACCTAGCTCAAACCCTAACCCATACCCTAAACCTAACCTAACCTTAACCCTAATCCTAACTCTAGCCCTAATCTTAAACATAACCCTAGCCCTAACCCTACCTCTAACTCTATCCATTACCCTAATGATAACCATAAACCTAATACTAATCCTAGGCCTAACCCTATCAATTACCCTAAACCTAACCTGAGACCTAAACCTAACCTGAAGCCTAAACTTAACCTTATCCATTACCCTAACCCTAACTCAAACCTAATGCTAATTTGAGCCATAACCCTAAACCTCAACCTAACCCAAACCCAAAACCTGACTCTGAATATTACAATACCCCTAGCTCTCAACTTGAACCTCAACCTAACCCTAACTCTGACACTAGAACTAGCCACAAATCTTACCCCAAAACTATCCCTAACCATAACCCTAGACCTGATATTAGCCCTAGCCCTAATTCTTGCCATAACCCTAACACAAACACTAGCCCTCATCCTAGCCCTATACTTAGCCTTGATCCTAACCCTAACCCTCACCCTAGACCTATCCCTAATTTTATCCCTTGCCCTAGTTCTGAACCTTGCTATATCCCCATCCTTCCCCTAAAGCTAAACCTAGCTCTAACTCTAGTCTTAACCCTTACACTAATCCTAGACCTGATCCTAGCCCTAATTTAGCCCTAACCCTACCACTAGCACTAAGACTAACTCTAACTCTTGCCCTAGTCCTATTCCTAGATGTAACCCTATCCTTTACCATAACCCTAACATTTTCCCTAACCTTAGCCCTAACACTAGCCCTAGCCCTAACCCTAGCCTAAACCTCACACTAACACTAGCCCTAACAATAACACTAATCCTAAAACTAGCTCTAATCAAGTTCAAGCCCTAAAACAAAACCGAGCCATAGCCCTAACCCTAACCCTTAACCTAAACCAAAACCTAATCCTACACTTAGCCCTAACCTTAGTACTAACTCCAGTTTTAACCTAACCCTAAACTAACCTTGAGCCTGACTCTGACCTTACACTAACCCTAGCTCTAACATCACCCTAAAAGTATACCTAATCCTAAAACTAGTACTAGCCCTAACTGTAACCATAAAAGTAGCCTTAATCATAACTCTAGTTCTTACATTAGCTGTAGTCCTAATCCTAGCACTAACCTAACCCAAAACCTAGTCCTAAACTGAGCCCTACACCTCGTTTGAACCCTAAACCTAACCCTAGCCCTAATCATTACCCTAAACCTAACCCTAGCCCTAAAACTGGCCCTAACACTAAACCTAACCCTAGACTTAATACTAACCATAATCCTAGCCCTAACTCTAGCTCTAACCTTATCCATTACCCTAAACATAACCCTAGCCCTAATGCTAACCCTAGCCCTTAACTTAACCTTAATCACAAACCTAGACCTGACACTAACCCTAACCGTCACACTAGCGCTAACGATAGCTCAAACCCTAATCCTTACCGGAAACCTAACCCTAACACTAACCCTAGGCCTAACCCTAACCTTAGCCCTAATCCTAACAATAACACTAGCCCTAAATCTATCCATTACCCTAAACATAATCTTAAACCAAAAAAAGCTCTAAACATAGCTCGAACCCCACTCATTACCCTAACCCTAACTATAAACGTCATGATAACACTAGCCCTAACCCTAAACCTACTCTAACCCTAACTGTAAACTTAACCCTAGTCCTAACCCTAAACCTACACTAACCCTAACTATAAACATAACCCTAGACCTAATTGTAAATGTAACCCTTGCCATAGTCCTAATCCTAGCTCAAACCCTAACAGTTGCTCTAAACCTAACACTAAACCTAGTCCTAAATCTAAATCTAACCATATCCATTTAGGCCTAACCCTAAACCTATTGCTAACTCTAACCTTATCCTTACCTAACCCTAAACTGAACACTAAACCTAACCCTATCAATTACTCTAACCCTAATCCTAATGCTAATTCGAACTCTAAAAATAAACCAAAACATAACCCAAACTCTGAGGAAGACACTGACTCTAATAACACACCTAGCTCTAAAACTGACCCTTACCCTAAACATAATCCTTAAACTAGACCTAGTCATAAAACTAACCCTAACAGTATCCCTAACCGTAACCCATACCTGATATTAGCACTCTACCTAATTCTTGCCTTAAACCTAACACAAACCTGAGCCCTCATCCTAGCCCTAAAAATAGCCTTAATCCTAAATCAAACCCTAACCCTAGCCCGAACACTAATTTCAACACTCGTCCTAGTTCTGAACCTAGGTATAACCACATCCTTTCCCCTAACCCTAACCCTAACACTATCACTAACACTAACCCTAGCCCTAACTTTAGGCCTAATCCTAACACTAACGATAGCTCTAATCCTAGCCCTAATTTATTGCTAACTGTAACCCTAACTCTATCCCTAGCCCTAAGACTAACCCTAATATCTAGTACCAACCTTATCTATTGCCTAACTCAAACACTATCCCTAACCTTAGTCCTAAACCTAGCCATGGTCCTAAACCTAGAACTAACCCTAACTCTAAATCTAACCCTAACTATAAACCTAAACCTCACCCTAACAGTAGCCCTAACCCTAATTCTAATTTGAAAACTAGCCCTAACCTAGCCGTAGCCCACAAACAAAACTGAGCTATAGCCCTAATCCTACCCCTTAACCTAAAACAAATTCTAATGCTACACCTAGTCCTAACCCTATCCCTACAACTAATAGTGACTCTGACTCTGACCCTAAAACTAACCCTAACTATAAACATCACCCTAACCCTAAACCTAACCCAAACACTAGACCTAGCCCTAATCCTAACCCTAAAACTATCCCTAAATGTAAAGCTAGTTCTTACATTAGCCACAGCCCTAACTCTAACACAAAACCTAGCACTAATCTGAGCCTCAACCCTAGCTTTAACCCTAATCCTAACCCTAACCCTAACACTAACACTAACCAAAATCCTAGTTGTAAACCTACTCCTTAGCCTAAGCCAAACTCTCACCCTAATGCTACCCTAATTCTAACACTAATCCTTAGCTTGCCCCAAACACTAACTCTATTACTAGTCCTAACCCTAGCCCTCATTCTATCTCTAACACTAACCCGAAGCCTAAGCCTAAACCTTACCCTTATTCTCACCCTAACATTAACCCTAGATCAAAGCCTGACCTTAACAGTAAACTGAACCCTAACACTAGCCCTACCAGTAAACCTATACCTAAAACTAACCATGACACTAGCACTAGACCTAAACTTAATCCTAAATATAGCCGTAACTCTAGCCTTAGTCCTAAACAAAAACTTAGCCCTAGCCCTAAAATAACCACTAACCTAACGCAAAGGCTAACCCTAGCCCTAGACCTAACCCTACTTCTAATTCTGGCCCTAACCATAAACCCAATGCTAACCCAAACACTGACACTTACCCTAACACAACCCTAGCTTTAAACCTTATCCTAACCCAAAACTTAAACCTAACAATAGACATATGTAAAACCCTAACCCAAAAAACTAACAATAAACATAACCCTAGATCTTACATTACTCATAGCCCTAACACTAGCCATAAACCTCACACAAAACCTAGCCCTTATACAAACCCTAAACCTAGACCTAACCATAACCTTAACCCTAACCGTAGCACAAACCCTAAACCTAATACTTGCCCTAGCCCTAACCCTAGCTCAAACTCTAACCCTTACTCTAAACATAACCATAGCTCTAAACTTAACCCTAACCCTATCTCTAATCCTAAGTGTAACCATAGCCCAAATCCTAGCTCTAACTTTATTCATTACCTTAAACATATCCCTAACCCTAATTCTAACCCTAGCCCTTACCCTAAACCTAACCCTAACCCTAACTGTAGCCCTGATTCTAACCCTAACCTTCAACCTAGACCTAACCCTAGCTCAAACCCTAACACTTACCAAAACCTAACCCTAACACTAACCCTAGGAGTAACCCAAACCCTAGCCCTAATCCTAACCTTAACCTAAGCCCTAACACTAGCAATAAACCTATGCATTACTCTAAACATAAGCCTAAACCAAATGCTAACCGTAGGCCTAACCCTAACCCTATCCCTAACACTAACCCTATACATTACTCTAAACCTAACCTGAACAGTAAACCTAACTCTATCCATTACTCTAACCCTAACCCTAACACTAATGCTAATTTGAGCCCAAACCTTAAACCTTAAACCAAACCAAACCTTACCCATATTCTGACCCTAATAATAACTTAGCTCTATACCTGACCCCTACACTAAACCTAACCCTTACTTTAGACCTAGCCAAAACCTATCCCAGTACTATCCCTAACCATAACCCTAGACCTGACATTATCCCTAGCCCTAATCCTAGCCCTAACCCTAACACAAACCATAGCCATCATATTAGCCTTAAACCTAGACTTAATCCTAACCCTCACCCTCACCCTATCCCTATCCCTAAATATAACTCTCGCCCTAGCACTGAACCTAGCTATATAACCCCATCCCTTCCCCTAAAACTAACCCTAACCCTAGCCCTAATCATAGGCCTAACACTAACACTAATCATAGTGCTAACCCTAGCCCTATTTGAACCCTAAACTTAACCCTACCCCTAATCGTAGCCCTAAGACTAACTCCAACTCACACCCTAGACCTATTTCTATTTATAACCCTATTCATTACCATAAACCTCACTATAACCTGAGCCCTAACCCTAGCCATAGCCCTAACACTAGATCTAACCATAAGTCTAAATCTAACCCTAATCTTAAGCCTAAACCTCATTCTACAACTAGCTCTAACACTATTGCTAATCCTAAAAGTAGCCCTAATCCAAGGCCTAGCCCTAAAACAAAATCGAGTTATTGCTCTAACCCTAAACCTTAACCTAAACCAAACCCTAACCCATAACAAGCCATAACCCGAGCTCTAATTAGAGTCCTAGGCCTAAAACTAACCCTCACCTGACTCATATCCAAACACAAACCCTAGCTCTAAATATCATCCTAAACCCTATACCTAGCCGAAACCCAAACACTAAAACTAACCCTAATCGTAACACCAGTTCTTACATTGGTCTTATCCAAACCCTAGCCCTACCTCTAAAACAAAAATATCCCTAATCAGAGAACTAACACTAGATTTAACACTAAACCTAACCCTAAAACTAGCCCTAATCCTAACCCTAATCCTACCCCTAACGCTAGCTCTAATCCTATCCAATACCCTAAGCAAAACTCTATTAAAAATGCTAACTCTAGTCCTCAACTTAATCCTTAGACAAACACAAACAATAACCCTATTACTAGTCCTAACACTATCCCTCATTCTAGATCTAACCTTAACAAAAAACCTCACCCTAACCTCCACCCTTATTCTGACCCTGACACTAATTATAGGTCTAAACCTGACCCAAAACCAAAACCGAAACCTGAAACTAGCCCTACCAGCAAACATACACCTAAACATAACCCTAACACTAGCCCTAGACCTAAACCTAATCCTAAATCTAGCTATTACTTTAGCCCTTGACCTAAAAAAAAAAAAAAAAAAAACTTAGTGCTAGCCCTAACAAAAACCTTTAACCTAAACAAACACTAACAATACAACTAGACCTAACCCTAGTCCTATTCTGGTTTTACCCTAACCCTAACTTTAACCTGAACACTGGCCCTGACACTAACATTAAACCTAGCTCTAAACCTGACCCTAATCCAAAACCTAAACCTAAAACTAGACCTAGCCATAACCCTAACCCTAAAACTAGCTCTAATCAGGACCATAGATCGTATATTAAATATAGCACTAACACTAGGACTAAACCTAACACAAAACATAAATAACCCTAATAATAATCGAGGCTTAAACCTACACTAAGCATAACCCTCACCCTAACCCTAACCCTAGTCATAACCCTAACCCTAACCCTCGTTTAGTCCTAACTCTAGCTCAAAGCCTAACCCTTAGCCTAAACATAACCCTAGCACTATCCCTAAACATAACACTAACCATAGCCCTAATCCTAAGCTTAACCCTAGACCTAACACAAGCTCTAATCCTAGACATTACCCTAACCCTAACCCTAACCTTAATGATAACCCTATCCCTAAACCTAACCAAAACCCTAACCCAACCAATAAACCTAACCCTACACCTAAACCTAAACCTAAACCTTGTCATAGCCTTAACCCTAACTCAAACCCTAACACTTACCCTAAAACCAACAGTAAAGCTAGCCCTAAAACTAAACTTAAACCTAAACATAATGTTAACCATAAAGCTAACCTTACATCTAACCCAATCTATTACCCTAAACCTAATTCTAACCCTAAAGAAAATCCTAGCCCTAACCTTAAACCTAACCGTGACCATAACACTAAACCTAACACTTGTCCTAGACCTAACCCTAGCTCAAAACCTAAACTTACCCTAAATTTAACCCTAACCCTAGCCCTGAGATAGGGTTACTAGCCCTAACACAATATGTAACCTAACTCTAGCCCTAATACTAACCTAACCCTAGCCCTAACCATATAAACCTATATATTATCCTTATGATAACCCTAATCCTAATGCTAACCTTAGGCATAATCCTAACCCATTTGCTAACCCTAAAGCTCTCCATAGCCCTAAACCTACCTTAAAACCTAAACATAACCCAGTCAATTACCCTAACCCTAACTCTAACCCTAATGCTCATTTGAGCTCTATCCCTAAACCTTAACCTAAAACAAACCCTAACCCTGATTCTGACCCTAAAAATAAACCTAGCTCTAAATCTGACCCTTAACCAAAGCATAACACTTACACTAGACATAGACACAAACCTAACCCCAAATCTACCCCAAACTGTAACACTAGACATGACATTAGCCCTAATTCTAACCTAACCCTACAACGAAGCCTAGCCCTCATTCTAGCCCCAAATCTAGCCTTAATCATAACCCTAACACTAACCCTAGCCCTAACCCTAATTATCACCCTCACCCTACCTCTAAATCTAGGTATAACACCATATCTTACCCTAAAATTAACTATAACCCTAGCCCTAACACTAGGCCTAAGCTGAACACTAACCCTAGCCTTAATCCTAGCCCTAACATAGCCCTTTCACTAAAACTAACCAAAACCCTAGGCATAAAACTAACTCTAAATCTCAACCTACCCCTAACCCTAGTTCTTACCCTATCTGTTCCTATAACCATAACCCTAGCCCTAACCATTGCCCTATAGTTAGACCTATCCCTAATCCTAGATCTAACGCTAAATCCAAATCTAACCCTGACCCAAAGCCTAAGCCTAACACTAACACTAGCCCTAACCCAATGCTAGTCTTATAACTAGCCCAAATCTTAAACCTAGGACTAAAACAAAACTGAGCACCAGCCCCAGCCCTAAACCTTAACTTAAACCAAAACCTAACACTGCACCTAGACATAACCCTAGCCCTAATTAGAGTCCTAACCCTAACCTTAAAACTTACCCTGAACCTGACTCATATCCTAACACTGAAGCTATCTCTAAAGACCACCCTAAACTTAGGCCAAACCGTAACAGTAACCCTAGCTCTAATTCAAGTCATAACCTTAACCTTAAAGCTAACCCTGACCCTGACTGATATCCTAACAGTCACCCTAGCTCTAAACAGAGCCCTCACATTAAACTGAACACTAACAGTAACACTAGCCTTTATTTGAGTCCTAACCCTAACCCTAAAACTAACCGTGATGATGGCTCATATCCTAACAATAACCCTAGCTCTAAATACTATCCTAACCTTAAACCTAAACCTAACACTAGACCTACCCCTAACCCTAACCCTAAAACTAACCCTAATTGTAACCCTGGCTCTTACATTAGCCAATGCACAAATCTAGCCCTAACCCTAAAAGAAAAAAAAAAAAGAACTAGCCCTAATCCAAGCTCTAAACCTATATTTAACCCTAACCCTAACTAAAGCATTAACCCTAGCTCTAAGGCTATCCCTTAATCTAAGAAAAACCCTAACCCTAATGGTAATCCTAGACCTATCTCTAATCCTTAGGCTAACCAAAACCCTAACTCAATTAACAGTCCTAACCCTAACCCTCATTCTAGCTCTAACCCTATCCCAAACCCTAATGCTAACCCTGACCCTTATTCTGACCCTAACACTAACCCTAGGTCTGAAACTGACCCTAACCCTAGAACAAACCTAACACTAGCCTTAGACCTATACCAAATCTTAAATCTAGCCTTAACTCTAGCCCTAGACCTAAACATAAACCTAGCCCTATCTCTAAAAATACTCCTTAAACTAACTCAAACACTAACCCTAACACTAGACCTAAAAATAGTCCTAATACTGGCTGTAACCCTAACACTAACTCTAACTCAAACACTGACCCTGCCTTTAGAGTAAACCTACTCTAATCTGACCCTACCCGAAAATCTAAACCTAACATTAGACGTAGCCATAACACTAACTCTACAACTATCCCTCTAGCTCTTACATTACTCTTAGCCCTAACCCTAGGCCTAAACCTAACACAAAACCTAGAGCTAATGCTAGGCCTAAATCAAGCCTTAAGCATAACCCTAACCCTAACCCTAACCCTAACCTAACCTTTGCCTTAGTCCTAATCCTAGCTCAGAGCCTAAACATTACTCTAAACATAAACCTACACCTATCCCTTAATCTAACCCTAACCCTATCCCTAATACTAAACATAACCCTAGCCCTAAACCTAAGTCTAATCTTACCCATTACTCTAAACCTAAACCTAACCTTATTGATAATCTTAGGCTTAATGCTAAACTTAAACCTAACTGGAAATCTAACCCTAGACCTAATCGTAAACCTCATACTTGACATAGACCTAACCCTAGCTCAAACCCTAACCCTTACTATAAACCTAAATATAACCATAGCCCTAACTCTAAGCCTAAACCTCAATCTAAAGTTAAACAGAGCCCTAAATCTACATCTAATCGTATGCATTACCGTAACCCCAACCCTAACCATAATGATGTGAATAGCCCTAATCCTAACCCTAACCCTATGAGTACTATAATCTTATCCCTAGAAGTAACTCTAAACCTAACCCTCACCCTAGCCCTAACCCTAGCTCAAAACCTAACACTTATGCTAAACATAAACCTAAGACGAACCCTAGTTTTAATCCTAACCCAGCCCTAATTCAAGATCTATTCCTAACCATAAACCTAGCCCTAAACTTAGCTCTAGTCCTTCCATTATACTAACCATAACCCTTACCCTAATGCAAACACTAGGCCTAGCCTTAAACCTATCACTAATCCTATCCCTATCAATTACCCTAAACCTAATGTGAACTCTAAACAAAATCCTATCATTACCCTAACCCACTCCCTAGTGCTAATTCAAGCCCTAAACCTAAAACCTAACCTCAAACAACTCTAACACTGACTCTGACCCTAATAAATCTCATAACTTTAAAGCTGATTTTAACACTAAACCTAACCCTTACAGTAGACCTAGCCATAAAACTAATCCTAAAACTATCCCAACCATAAGCTTATACCTGGCATTAGTCATAGCCCTAATCCTAGCCCTAAACCTAACACAAAACCTAGCCCTTATCCTAGCCCTAAACCTAGCCTTAATCCTAACCCTAAACCTAACATTAGGCCTAACCCAAAAACTAAACCTAGCCCTAATCTTAGCCCTAATTTAGTCATATTCCTAACCCTAGACCTAACCCTAGCCCTAGGACTAACTCTGACACTCACCCTAGCCCCATCCCTAGTTCTAACCCTATCCCTTACTGGAAACCTAATCCTAGCCCTAACCCTTGCCCTAACCCTAGACCTATAATTAGCTCTAGCTCTAACCTAGATCTAATTTTAACTCTAAATCAAACCCTAACCCTAAGCCTAATGCTAACCCTAACCCTAAACCTAACACTAGACCTACCACTAACCCTAACCCTAAATTTAACCCTAATTTTAACCCTTGTACTTACATTAGCCTTACCCCTAACCCTAGCACTAACCTAACCCAAAACCTAGCCCTAATCCAAGCCCTATCTCGAGTTTTAACCCTAACACTAATCCTAAACCTAGCCCTAATCAAAACCAAAACCCTAGCCCTAATCCTAGCTCTAAATCTATCAATGGCCATAACCATAACCGTAGGCCTAAACCTAAACCTATCCCTAATCCTACACCTATGCATTATTCTAAACCAAACCTAAACCCTAAACCTCACCCTATCATTACACTAACACTAATCATAAAGCTAATTCAAGCCCTAACTTTAAATATTAACCTATCCCAAACTTCAAACCCAGACCTTGACCCTAATAATACCCCTAGCTCTAAACCTGACCCTAACCCTAAACTTAACCCTTATGTTTCATGTAGCCATAAACCTAACCCTAAAACTATCTTTAACCATAACCCTAGATTTGATATTAGCCCTAGCCCTAATATTAGTCCTACCACTAAAATAAACCATAGCCCTTATCCTAGCCCCAAACCTAGCCTTAATAATTACCCTAACACTAACTATAGCCCTAACCCTAATTCTAACATTCACCTTAACTGTAAACCTAGCTATAATGCCATTCTTACCCTAAACTTAACCCTAACCTTAACCCTATCTCTAGGCCTAAGGTGAACACTAACCCTAGCCCTAATTCTAGACATAATTTAACCCTATCCCTAACCTTATACCTAACCCTAGCTCTAAGACAAACTCTCTCACACCAGCCATATCCCTACTTGTAACCCTATCCATTACTGTAATCCTAAACATAGCCCTAAACCTAGCCATAACCATTGCCTAATTCTTATTCCTACTCCTAAACCTACATCTAAACCTAACTCTAAATCTAACCCTAACCCTAAGCCTAAGCCTAACATTAACACTAGCCCTAACTCTAAAGCTAATCATAAAACTAGCCCTAACCCTAACCCTTGCAGTAAAACAGAACCTAACAGTAGCTCTAATCCTAAGCCTTAACTTAAACAAAACCTTAACACTACACCTAGACCTAACCCTACCCCTATTCGAGTACTAATCTTAAACTTAATACTAACCCTAACTCTGACTCATATCCTAACACTCAACCTAGCTCTAAACACCACCCTAACCTTAAACTGAACCCTTATAGTAACCCTAGCCTTAATTCGAGTCCTAACCCTAACCCTAAAACTAAACCTGATCCTGACTATTCTTAACCTAACACTAACAATAGCTCTATTTTCACCATAATCTTAAACTTAATCCTAACACTAGAGGTTTAACCCCTAACCATAACCCTAAAACTAACCATAAAATCCTAGTTCTTACATTAGCCATTGCTCTAACCCTAGTAATAACCCTAACACAAAAACTAGCCCTAATCTGAGCCCTAATCCTAGCTTTAACCCTAACACTAGCTCTATTCCTATATCCTACCCTACACCAAACCCTAAACCTAATGCTAATCCTAAACCTAATCAGAATCCTTAACCTAACCCAAGCCCTAAACTTATTAGTAGTCCTAACCCTAGTCCTCATTCTAGCTCTAACCATAACCCAAACCCTAATAGTAACCCTGACCCTTATTCTGACCCTAACATTAATCATAGGTCTAAAACTGAACCTAATCCTAAACCAAAATCTAACACTAGCCCTACTGGTAAACTTATACCTAAACCTAACCCTAACACTAGCCCTAGACCTAAACTTAATCCTAATCAATCCATAGCTGTAGCCCTAGACCTAAAGGAAAACCTAGCCCTAGCCCTAATAATAACACTTAGCCTAAAGCCAAACACTAACCCTTCCCCTAGACTTAACCCTAGTCCTATTTCTGGCTTTCCCATTAACCATATCCCAAAACTGAACACTGACTCTGACACTAATGCTAACCCTACCTCTAAACATCACCCTAATCCTAAACCTAACCCTAAAACTATACTTAGCTCTAACATTAACCCTAAAACTAGCCCTAATCATAACAAAGTTCTTACATTTGCCATAGACCTAACCTATTACAAAACCTAGCCCTACCCTAGCTTTAACCCTAAAGCTAACCATAACCCTAACCTTAGCCATAACCTTATACCTAAGCCTAACTCTAGACCTAACCCTAAGCATAACACTAGCCCTATCACTATCTCTAACCTTAACAATTACCCTAATGATAACCCTAATGCTTCTGCTAACCCTAGGCAGAACCCTAATGCTATCCCTAACCCTAACCCTATCCATTACCCTACACCTAACCTGAACTCTAAACCTAAAACTATCATTAACCTATCCCTAACTGTAATGATAACTCGAGCCTTAACCCGAGACATTAATCTGATAAAACCCTAACCCTGACTCTGACCCTAATAATAACCATAGCTCTAAACCTAACAAGAAACCCGACCCTTACAATAGACCTAGCTATAAAACTAACCCTAAAACTCTCCCTAACTGTAACCTAGACCTGACATTAGCCCTAGATCTAATCCTAGTCCTAATCCTAACACAAACCTTAGACCACATCCTAGCCATAAACCTTGCCTTAATCATAAACCTAACCATAACCGTAACCCTAATTCTAATCCTCACCCTAGTCCTAAAAGTAGCTATACTCTCATCCCTTAACCTAAACCTAACCCTAACTCTAATATTAACACTAATCCTAGCCCTAAACCTAGGCCTAAACCTAACACTAACCCTAGTCCTAATCCCAGCCCTAATTTAGCCCTATCCCTAACCCAACCCTAACCATAGCCCTAGGACTAACTCAAACTCTCTCCCTAGCCTTATACCTATATCTAACCCTATCCCTTACCATCACCCTAAGCCTCACCCTAAACATAACCCTAATCCTAGCCCTATCCTTAGCTCTAGCTAAAAGCCTAGATCTAAACCTAACTCTAAATCTAACCCTAAACCTAAGCCTAAACCTCACACTAACACTAGCCCTAATCCTAACATTAATCCTAAAACTAGCCCTAACTCTAACCCTAGCCCTAAAACAAAACCTAATCATAATCCTAACCCAAACTCTTACTCTAAACCAAACCCTAACCACACACCTAGCCCTAATCCTATCTCTAATTCTAGTCCTAATGCTAACCTGAAAACTAATTCGGACCCTGACTCTGACCCTAACATTAAACCTAGCTCTAAACATCATCGTAACCATAAATTTAACCCTTACACTAGACAGAGCACTAACCCTGACGCTATCAATAGCTCTAATCATAACGCTACTTTGTACATTACCCATAGCCTTAAGCCTAGCCCTAATCTAATCCAAAACCTAGCATAATCCGAGTCACAAATTTAGTTTTTTTAATATTTATTTTTAAGTTTTCTGTGGACACAACATCTTTATTTTATTGGTATGTGGTGCTGAGGATCGAACCCAGTGCCCTGCGCATGCCAGGCGAGCACGCTACTTCTTGAGCCACATCCCCATCCGCTAAACCTAGCTTTGACCCTAATCATAAATCTAACCCTAACCCAAGAAAGGCCGTAATCCCATACAAAACCCTACCCCTAATCTTAAGTCTAACCCTATCCATTACCCTAAAGATAACCCATTATGATAAACCTAGGCCTAACCCTAACCCTATCCATTAAACTAAACCACACCTAAAAACTAACCCTAACCCAAACAAAAGCCATAATCCTATACATAACCCTACCCCTAATCTTAGGTCTAAACCTATCCATTACCCTAATGATAACACTTATGCTAACCCTAGGCCTAACCCTATCCATTACACTAAACCACACCTAAACCCTAAACCTAACCCTTTCATTACCTTAACCAGAAACCCTAATGATAATTCAAGCCCTACTTTGTACATTAGCCATAGCCTTAACCCTAGCCCTAACCTAACCCAAACCCTCACCTTGATCCTGACCCTAATAATAACACTAACCTAATCCTAAACCCTAACCTAACCTAAACCGTCACCTTGATACTGACCCTAATAATAACCCTAGCTCTGAAGCTAACCCTTAGTGTAAACTGAACCCCTGCACTGGACCAAGCCATAAACCTAACACTAAATCTATGCCTAACTGTAACCCTAGATCTGACATTAGCCCTAGCCTTAATATTAGCCGTAACCCTAACACAAATTTCAGCCCTCATCCTAGCCCTAAACCTAGCTTTAATCATAACCCTAAACCTAACACTTGCCCTAGCCTTCAACCTAGCTATAACCCAATACCTTTCCCTAAACATAATCCTAACTCAAACCCTAACCCAAGGCCTAAACTGAACACTAACAAGAGATCTAATTTAGCCCTATCCCTAACTCTAACCCTATTCCTCATAATAGCACTAAGACTAACTCTAACTCTCACACTAGCCCTATCACTACTTCTAACCCTATCCCTTACCATAATCCTAAACCTAACCCAAACCTTAGTCCTAACCCTTGCCCTATCCTTAGCCCTAGCCCTAATCATAGATAAAAACCTAACTCTAAATCTAACCATGAGGTGAAGCCTAAGCCTAACCATTATATATGTGTGTCTACAGATGTTGGCTTCAATTATTATTTAATATATATTAAGTAGTTTCAAAAAAGGCAAACCATTTCTGGTGGCATATAGAGAACTGAGGGTCAGGGGTAAAATGCTATGTTAAGGGGGGAAAGAGTGAGGGTATGTAATTAATCTAACTTAGCCACTTTGGAGGAGAAATCTAATGAGTAGACAGGGGGAATTTATGGAAGAAGGTATAAATTCACACTCCTTATTTGTATTCATAAAATTACCCTATGTATAAATAGTAAAAGTTAGAAGACTGAAAGTGGGATAGACGGAGAAAGAAAAAAAGAAGAAAAAATAACAAGGAAAGAAAGAAATAGAGGGAGAAAGAAAATAAGCAGGTGGTGAGGTGGAGCCTATGCAAATCCTCTATATTATACAATTCTAGTGACTCAGTTCTTAAAGTCCAATTTGATGGAAAGTTCTTGGTTTCACATATGTTGAGGTTGTGAGGACCAGAGTGGGAAGGGTAGAGGAGAATGGATGAGAAGAGCAAAAAAAGAAAAGTAAGAAAGAAAAAAAAAGTCTCTCAGAACTCTGTTTTCTTTTCTTGCAGTAGGTGGAGTTGTCTATTCCTAGCTTGAATCCCTCTGCTCAGGGTGGTGGAGGTAGCCAGGGTGAGAGGGCTTGAGCTTCTACCTGGAGCCTCCCTACTCTTAGTCTCTGAGTTGGAATCCAGGTGCCTGTACAGTTGCTGTTCCACATTGATAGCTACACTGCCCAAAAGCTTGTGAGAAATATCTTGTTATCACACCTGGAGGTAGGGGAGTTGGAAACCTGGTACATGATAAGCTGCAGAACCAAGCTGGTAGCCACGCCCACTGATAAATGGCAAGTAAGGTTTTGCAAGACGGATTCCATCTATTGCCCATGAGTGGTGTTTGGTGAGATGGATGGTTCTGGAATGACTTTGTGCTGTGTGCAGAGCTCGGTCTGGTGACCCGCAATCAAAGCCTCTGTGTTCTGTGCTGCCTTCCATCTGTGCAGAGAGCGCCTATGTGGCTGAGACTGCTGTCTGTGCCCAGAGAAACTGCACAGCCAAGCCTTCAATCTGTGCCGAGAGCACACATGCGGCCCTAGTTTTCTTCAAATTTCTATGATACTGGGCAGGATTCATCTTTTCCTTATCCTTACTATGCTCCACAGGTTTGAACCTTGTCGTTTCAATGGTTTGCTGCAGGAACAGTTTGTATTTTAAGGTTTCCCTTCATTATGGCTTATTGATGTGAATGAAAATTGAGCTGGAAATCAAAGAGTGTTGGAAGGAGGTGCTTGAAATTTAACACAATCAGTTCTCTGTGGGCACTCTCTGGTTTCTATCTTTTAAAGGTAGGCAAAAATGCAGCATGCAAAAGAAACTGTATCCGAGAGCCCTTGAGGAGAAAACAGAGAAACATGTATGTACAGAAATAAGTCTCCCAACAATTTGATCAGATTTCTTTGATACTACACAGTATTCATCTTTTAGCTTGATCCACTAGGCTCCCCAAGGTTGGCACTTCTAGGACCAATGGTTCTCTAAACAGGTAAGGGTTAGTGTTACAGTTAGGTTTAGGGCTAGCTTTAGAGTTAGTGTTAGGGTTAGAGTTTGTTTTGTTCAAATTTCTTTGATACTGGGAAGATTTATCTTTTACCTAGCCTTATTATGTACCCCAGTTTTGGGCCTTCTCGGTTCAATGGTTCGCTGTTGGGAATAGTTTGTTTTTAATGTCTCACATCATTTTGACCTATATGGGTAAATGACTATGGAGCTGGAAATCAGAGGGTTGGTGCTAGCTGGATGAAACGTCACATACTCTATCAGTTGTCTGTGGGAACTCTCTGGTTTCTTCCTTGTATAAGTAGCAATAAGCTGAAGCATGCAAAACAAGTTTATCCAAGAGCACTTTAGGAGAAAACAGGGCAATATGCAGGTACTGAAATACTCCCCCGATTATTTTGTCAGATTTCTTTGATACTGTGCAGGATTCATATGTATGCTTGCCCCACTGGTTTCCCCAAGTTTTAAAATTTTATGATCAAAGGTTCTCTTAACAGGTAAGGCTTAGGGTTATGGTTAGAGTTAGGCTTAGAACTAGTGTTAGGGTTAGAGTTAGTTTTTTTAAACCTTTTGGATACTGGTCAGGATTTATCTTTTTCCTATTCTTAGTATTCTCCCCATATTTGGACCTCCTAGTAAAAGGGTTTGCTCTCAGGAGCAATTTTAATTTTCATCGTTCACTTCATTTTGCCCTATAGGGGTGAAGGGAAATGGAGATGGACTCAAACAGGGTTTGTGTTAGCTGCTTGAAACTTCACACACTCAATCAGTTCTCAGTGCACATTCTCTCATTTGTTTCTTGTGGTAGTAGCCAAAAGCTGAATTAAAAAGAAACAGCTTTATCTGTGAGCACTTAAGGAACAAGAATCATTTTTTTTTTTTTGCATGGATTACATTGATATTGTACAGAGCTCATTCTTTTCCTAGTCTTAGTAGGATCCCCAAGTTTGGGTTTTCAAGGTAAGCCAGTTCACTGTCAGGAACAGTTTGAATTTTTAGGTTTCACTTTATTATGGCCTATAGACGTGAATGAAAATGGAGCTGGAAATCAAACAGAGTTAGTACTAGCTTCTTGCAGGTTCAAACACTCAATCAGCTCTCAGTGGGCACACTCTGGTTGTTCCTTGTAAAAGTACCTTAAACTGAAGCATGAAAAAATAGTTTATCTAAGAGCACATTAGGAGAAAATAGGAAAATATGCACATACTGAAATACCTCCCCCAATTATTTAGTCAGGTTTCTTTGATACTGCACAGAAATAATCTGTTAGCTTTCCCCACTGGGCTCCTTTATTTGGGGACTTCTATGATCAATGGTTTTCTAAACAGGTTAGGTTAGATTTAGTATTAGTTTAGGGCTAGGTTCACAGCTGGAGTTTTGTTAGATTTAGTTTTGTTCAAATTTATTTGATACTGGGCAGGATTGAACTTTTACCTAGCCTTACTATATTCTTTAGGTTTGGGCCTCTTGGGTCAAGGGTTTGCTCTCCTGAAGAGTTTGTATTTTAAGTTTTCATTTCCTTTTGACCTACGCGTATAAATGGAAATGGAGCTGGAAATCCAACATGGTTGGTGCTAGCTACTTCAAACCTCACATAATCAATCAGTTTTCTATGGGAATTCTCTGGTTTATTCCTTGTAAAAGTAGCCCTAAGCTGAAGCATGCAAAGCAACTTTATGTGAGAGCACTTTAGGAGTAAACAGGGAAATATGCATGTACTAAAATAGCTCCCCAATTGTTTGGTCAGATTTCTTCAATACTGTGAAATATTCATCTGTTAGGCTACCCATCTTGGCTCCCCAAGTGTGGGACTTCTAGGATCAAAGAGACTCTAAACAGGTTAAGGTTAGTGTTAGGGTTAGTGTTAGGACTAGTATTAGACCTAGTGTTAAGGTAAGAGTTAGTTTTGTTTTCAAATTTCTATGATACTGTGAAGGATTCATCTTTTTCCTATTTTTATTTTACTCCAATTATTTGGGCCTCCATATAAAGGGTTTACCTGCAGGAACAGTTTCAATTTTCATGTTTCTCTTCTTTTTGCCCTACAGGGGTGAATGGAAATGAAGCTGGAAATCGAACAGGGTTTGGGATAGCTGCTTGAAGCTTCACACACTCCATCAATTTTCAGTGAGCATCATCTGGTGTTTGCCATGGAAGTAGCCCTACAATGAAGTACAAAGTAACAGCTTTATCTCTGAGTGCTTTAGGAGAAAGCAAAATACACATGTACTGAAAGAGCTTCAAATTTTTTTAGTTGGATTAATTTGATACTGTACAGAATTCATCCTTGACCTAGCCTTAGTAGGGTCCCCAAGTTTGGGACTTCAAGGTTCAATGATTCAGTGTCAAGAACAGTTTGAATTTTTAGGATTCACTTCATTATGGCTGATAGGTGTGAATGCAATGGAGCAGGAAATCAAACAGGTTTGGTGCTAGCTGCATGAAACTTCACACACTCAATCAGCTCTCTGTGTGCACTCTTTGATTTTTATTTTTTTTGTGTGTGTGAAAGTACCGTATGCTGAAGCATGAAAAACAATTTATCCATGAGCACTTTAAGAAAAAAAAGCAGGGAAATATGAATGTACTGAAATACCTCCCCCAATTTTTCATAAAATTTCTTTGATACTGCACAAGATTCATCTGTTAAGTTGTGCCACTTGGCTCCCCAAGTTTGGGATTTCTATGATCATAGGTACTCTAAACATGTTAGAATTAGGTTAGGGTTGGGTTAGATCTAGTGTTAGAGTGAGTTTTGTTCAAATTCATTTGATACTTGGCATAATTCGTCTTTTACCTAGCCTTCTATTTTCCCCAGTTTGGGGCCTTATCCCTTCATTGATTTGCTGTCAGGAACAGTTTGTATTTTAAGGTTTCCTTCATTTTGACCTACACGGGTAAATGGAAATTGAACTTGAAATCAAGCTCGCTGCTTAAACTGCACATATTCAATAAGTTCTATGTAGGCACTCTGGTTTCTTCCTTGTGAAAGTTTCACAAAGCTGAAGCATGCAAACACATCTTTATCCGAATGTACTTTTGGAGACAACAGGGAAATATATATGTACTGAACTACCTCCCCAAATCATTTGGTCAGTTTTCTTTGATACTGCACAAGATTCATCTGTTAGCTTGCCCCACTAGGCTCTGTTAATTTGGGACTTCTATGATAAAAATTTATCTAAACAGATTAGGGATAGGTTTATGTTTAGGGTAAGGACTAGGTTTAAACCTACTGTTAGGGTTAGAGTCAGTTTTGTTCATGTATCTATAATACTGGGTAGGATTCATCTTTTACCTAGCCTCACAATGTTCCCTGGTTTGGGCCTTCTTGGTTCAATGGTTCACTGTCAGAAACAGTTTGTATTTTAAGATTTCACTTTATTTTGAACTATTTTGTTGAAGAGAAATGGAGCACGAAATCAAACAGGGTTGGTGCTAGCTGTGTGAAACTACACACACTCAATCAGTTCTCTGTGGGCACTCTCTGGTTTGTTCCTTGTAAATGTTGCCCTCAGATGAAACATGCAAAGCAACTTTATCCCAGACCCCTTTTGGAGAAATCAAGGAAATATGCATGTACTGAAACACTTTCCCCAATTATTTGCTCAGATTTCTTTGATACTGTGCGGATTTATCTGTTAGCTTGCCCCACTAGGCTCCCTTAGTTTGGGACTTCTATGACCAAGAGTTCTCTAATCAGGCTAGGGTGAGCTGTAAGGTTAGGATTAAGAATAGATCTAGCGTTAATTTTACAGTAGTTTTGTTCAAATTTATATGATAGTAGGCAGGGTTTATCTGTTACCTAGCTTTACTATGTTCCCTAGGTTTGGGCCTTCTAGGTTCACTGGTTTGCTGTCAGTATTTCAGTTTTTATTTTAAGGTTTTACTTCGTTTTGACCTATATGGCTAAATGGAAATGGAGCTGGAAATCAAACAGGGTTTTTGCTAGCTGCTTGAATCTTCACACACTCAATCAATTCTCTATGAGGACGCTCTGGTTTTATCCTTGTGAAAGTATGCCAAAGATGAAGCATGCACAAACAACTCTATGCAAGAGCATTTTAGGAGAGAACAGGAAAATATGCATGTACTGAACTACCTCCCCCAATCATTTGGTCAGATTTCTTTGATACTGGACAACACTCATCTGTTAGCTTGTCCAACTAGGCTCCTCAAATTTGAGACTTCTATGATCAAAGGTTCTTTAAACAAGTTGGTTTAGAGTTAAGTCTAGTGTTAGGGTTAAAATTTGTCTTGTTCAAATTTCTTTGATACTGGGCAGGAAACATTTTTACCTAGCCTTAATATGTTCCCCAGGTTTTGGCCTTCTTGGTTCAATTCTTTGCTGACAGGAACAATTTGTATTTTAAGTATTCAATTCATTTTGACCTACATGGGTAAATTGACATTGAGCTGGAAATCAAACAAGGTTGGTGCTAACTGCTTGAAACTTCACACACTCAACCCATTCTCTGTGGGAATTCTCTGGTTAGTTCCTTGTGAAATTAATAATAAGCTGAAGCATGCAATACAAATTTATCTGAGAACACTTTAGGAGAAAACAGGGAAATAAGCATTACTGAAATATCTCCCCCAATTATTTTGTCAGATTTTTTTGAAACTGCTCATGATTCATATGTAAGCCGCCCCACTAGACTCCCCAATTTCAAAACTTAGATGAGCAAAGGTTTTCTAAACAGATTACGTTTAGGGTTAGATTTAGTGTTAGGACTAGGTTTAGACCTGGTGTTAGTGTTAGAGTTAGTTTTTTTTTTTTTTTTTTTTTTTTTTAATTTCTCTGATACTGCGCAAGATTCACCTTTTTCCTAGTTTTATTATACCCCAAATGTTTGGGCCTCCTACGTAAAAGGGATTTCTCTCAGGAACAGTTTCAATTTTCATGTTTCTCTTCTTTTTGCCCTATTGGGGTGAATGGAAATGAAGCTAGAAATCAAAGAGTGTTTGTGCTAGCTGCTTGAAACTTCACACACTCAATAAGTTCTCAGTGAGCATTCTCTGGTTTGTTTCCTGTGAAATATCCCTAAGCTGAAGTAGAAAGAAACAACTTTATCTCTGAGTGCTTTAGGAGCAAGCAAAATATACATGTACTGTAAGAGCTTCAAATTTTTTTGGTCAGATTACTTTGGTACAGGATTCATCTTTGACCAACCTTAGTAGGCTTCCCAAGTTTGGGCCTTCAAGGTTCAATGGTTCAGTGTCAGGAACAGTTTGAATTTTCAGTTTTCACTACATTATGGCCTATAGGTGTGAATGGAAATGGAGCTGGAAATCAAACAGTGTTGGTGCTAGCTGCATGAAACTTCACACACTCAATCACTTCACTGTGGGTATGCTCTGGGTTGTTCCTTGTGTAAGTACCTTAAGATGAAGCATGAAAAAACAATTTATCCAAGAGCACTTTAGGAGAAAACAGGGGAAATAGGCATATACTGTAACACCTTCCCCAATTATTGGTCAGAATTTTTGATACTGCACAGGATTCATCTGTTACCTTGCCCTAATAGGGACCCCAAGTTTTTGACTTTTATGATTAAGCCCTATAAACAGGACAGGCTTAGTTTTAGAATTAGAATTAGGGCTAGGGTTAGAACTAATGTTCGGGTTAGAGTTAGTTTTGTTCAAATTTCTTTCATTCTGGTCAGGATTCATCTTTAACCTCGCATTACTATGTTTCCCAGGTTGGGCCTTCTCAGTTCAAGGTTTGCTGTCAGGTATAGTTTGTGTTTTAAAGTTTCACTTCATCTTGACTTCTATGGGTTAGGGTTAGGGTTAGGGTTAGTTATATGGCTCGGTTCAGTTTTAGGGCTAGGGCTAGGGTTAGGGCTAGTTTTTGAATTAGTGTCATGGTTAGGGCTAGTGTTAGGATGAGGTTTAGGCTTGGGGTTAGGGTTAGATTTAGAATTAGTGTTAGATCCAGCATTAGGGTTAGGGCTAGGGTTAGTGTTATGGTATGGTATAGGGTTAGAACTAGAAAAATGGCTAGGACATGTGTTAGATTTAGATTTAGATTTAGGCTTAGGGTTAGGGTTAGTGTTAAAGCTAAAGTAGTGCTAAGATTAGGGAAGGGTTAGTGTTAGGGTTAGGCCTAGTGGTAGGGCTAGGTTTAGAATTAGCATTGGGGTTAGGATTACGTTTAGGGGAATGGGTGGGGTTATAGCCAGCTTTAGGGCTAGAGAGAGGGTTAGAATTAGAATTAGGGCTAGGGTTAGTGGTTACATTAGAATTAAGGCCAGTTTTAGGGCTAGGGTTTCTGTTAGGTTCAGGGCTAGAACTAGGGATAATGTCAAGTCTAGGGTTCTGATTAAGGATAGTTTAAGGGTTAAATTATGGCTAGGTCTAGTGTCAGAGCTACATGTAGGGTAAGGGTCAGCTTTAGAGTTAGGGGTATTATTAGGTTGAGGGTCAGGGTTTTGGTTTATTTCAAAGTTTGGTTTAGGGCTTGAATTAGTGTTAGGGCTAGTGTCAGTGTTAGGGTTATACTTAGGGCTAAGTTTAGGCCTAGGATTATGGCTAGGTTTTGTGTTAGGTTTAGGGCTAGGTTTAGGAATAGTTAGGGTTAGGGCTACTGTTAGGGTTAAGACTAGGGTTAAAATGTAGGGCTAGGTTTACATTTAGGGCTAGTATTTGGGTTAGGGTTATGCCTAGGTCTAGTGTTAGGAGTAGGTTTGGGGTTAGGGTCAGGTTTAGAGATAGGTTAATTTTAGGGTCAGAGTCACTGTTCCAGATAGGATTAGGGTTAGGGTAAGAGCCAGAATTAGGACTAATGTTAGGTCTATGGGTATGGTAAGTGTTTAGTTTAGGTTAAGAGTTTTTGTTAGAGCTAGAGCTAGGATTTTGTTTAGGTCTAGGTCTAGAATTATAGCTATATTTAGGATTAGTTTGGGGTCTATATCTATGTTAGGGTTAGTTATAGGTATAGTCTTTCCAGTAGGGCTAGTGTTAGTGTTTGGTTTAGGGTTAGGGTCAGGTTTAGACCTGGGGTTATTGTTAGGATCAGAATAAGGGTCAGGGTTAGGGTTAGAACTAGAATGAGGGCTAGAGTTAGGGCTAGTAATACTGTTAGTGTTTAACTTAGGCTAAGGTTTAGGGTTAAGACTAGGTTTAGGCCTAGGGTTAGGGTTAGCTTAGAGTAAGGGATAAAGTTAGAGCTAGGGTTAGGGCTCGGATTAGGGTTAGGTCTAGTGTTAGGGTTAAGATTAGGTTTAAAGCTAGGGTTAGGACTAGAATTAGGGGTAGGATTTGGGTTAGGGTTATGGCTAGGTTTATGACAATGACTAATGTATGAAGTAGGGTTAAGTTTAGGACTAGTTTTAGGGTTAGGGTTAAGGCTAGGTCTGGTATTAGGCTTAATTTAAGGTTAGGGTGATGTTTAGAGCTAGGATTAGTGTTAGGTTCAGTGACAGGGTCAGGGTTATTTTTAGAGTTAGGGTTAGGGCTAGGTGTAGGTTTGTGATTTGGTTTAGGTTAAGGTTTAAGGTTAGGGATATGGCTTGGTTTTGTTTTAAGGCTAGGACTAGGGGTGAGGAAAGTATTAGGATTAGCATTATTGTTAAGGCGAGTGTTAGGGTTTGGTTTAGTATTATGGTTATGGTTAAATTTAGAGATAGGTTTCAAATTTAGAGTTAGGTTTAGATCCAGGGTTGGGCTAGGGCCAAGGATAGAACTAGGGATAGGGCTAGGGCAAGAGTTAGGATTAGTCTTTAGGCTAGGTTTAGGGTTAGGATAGGACTAAATTAGGGTTAGTGCTAGGCTTAATGATAGGGTTAGGCCTAGTGTTATGGCAAGGGGTATAGTTTGGTTTTTGATAATGGTTAGGTTTAGGGTTATGGTTAGGTTTAGGGTAAGGGATGGGGTTATAGCTAGGTTTAGGGCTAGGGCGAGGGTTAGAATTAGGGTGAAACCTCGGGTTATATTTCAGGTAAGGGATGGGGTTATAGCTAAGTTTAGGGCTAGGATTAGGGCTAGGGCTAATTTCAGGTCCAGATTTACAGTTAAAGATAGTTTAGGGTTAGGTTAGATGTAGTTTAAGGGTTAGGTTTAGGGTTAGGTTCAGGTTTAGAGCTAAGGGTATTGTTTGGGTCAGGGTCGTGATTAGTGTTGGAGATAGGTTAAGGTTTAAATTTAGCGCTAAAATTAGCATAGGATTAGGATTAGGGTAATGACATAGATAGGTTTAAGTTTCAAGTTAGGTTTAGGGTAATGGATAGGGTTAGGATTAAGGATATGGTAAGGTTTAGGCCTAGGGTTAGCATTAGCATTAGGATTAAAGTTAGGGTAATAGATAGGGTTAGAGCTAGGGTTAGAGCTAAGGTTATGGTTATTATTAGTGCTAGATTTAGGGTTAGGGTTAGGGTTAAAGCTCAGTTTAGTGCTCAGATTAGGCTAGGTTTTGGGTTATGTTAGGGCTAATATAAGTTAGGGTTAGTGTTATGGCTAATGTAAGTACTATTGTTACAATTAGAGCTAGTTTTAGGGTTAGGTTTAGAGTTAGGTCTAGGTCTAGTGTTATCTTTAGGGTTATGTTTAGGGTGATGTTTAAAGCTAGGGTTAGTTTTAGCATCAGAATCAGGGTTAGGGTTAGTTTTAGGGTTCTGCTTAAATCTAGAATTAGGGCTAGGGTTAGGTCTAGGTGTAGGTTTAGGGTTTGGTTTAGGTTAAGGATTAGGGTTAGGGCTATGGCTCGGTTTTGTTTTAGGGCTAGGGCTAGACTTAGGTCTAGATTTGGGAGTAGCATTAGGGTTAGAGTTAGTGTTAGGTTTAGGCTTAGGCTTTGCATTAGGGTTAGATTTAGAGTTAAGTTTAGATCTAGAGTTAAGGCTAGGGCTAAGAAAATGGCTAGGGTTAGGCCTAGGGTTAGGGCTAGGTTTAAAATTCCAGTAAGCGATAGGTTCAGGACAAGTTTTAGATCTAGGGATAGAGTTAGACTTACTTTTAGGGCTAGGGTTATGGTTAGGGTTAGGGATAGGGCTAAGTTAGATCTAAGATTAGGGATAGGGTTGGTTTTAAGTTAGGCTTAGGTTTAAGGCTAAGGTTATGATCAAGGCTATGTTTAGTGCTAATATGGGCTAGGGTTTTGTTCAGGTTAGGGCAGGGATTATATCTAGGTCTAATGTTAGGTCTAGGGTTATGGTTATGAACAGATTTAGGGTTAGGTTTTGGCTATGTCTAATGTAAGGTTTAGGTTTAGGGTAAGGGTTAGGTTAGAGTTAGGGGGATTATTAAAGTCAGGGTTAGGGTTAGGGTTTCTTGTAGGTTTGAGTTTAGGGTTAAGTTTCAAATTAGCATTAGGGTTATGGTTAGGGTAATGATAGGGTTAGATTTAGGGTTCAAGTTCGGTTTAGGGTAATTGATAGGGTTGGGGTTAGTGATAGGTTTAGGGTTAGGCCTAGGGTTAGCATTAGGGAAAGGGTTATGTTTAAGGTAATTGATACAGTTAGAGTTAAGTTTAGGGCTATGCTTATGGTTAGGATTAGGTCTTGAGGTAGGGTTAGGCCTAGAATTAGCATTAGCATATGGGTTATCATTAGGGTAATGGATACAGTTAGAGCTAAGGTTATACCTAGACTTATGTTTAGGATTATGTCTGGAGTTACTGTTAAGGTACGGTTTAGAACTAGGGTTAGGGTTAGTGTTATGTTTAGTGTAAGAGTTAGGTTCTGAGCTATGATTAGGGTTAGAGCAAGGGTTAGGTTCAGGGTTATGTTTAGGGATAGGATTACAGTAGGTTTAGGGTAAGGATTAGGGTTAGGGGAATGGTTATAATTAAGTTTAAGTTTAGGGTTAGGGTAATAAATACGGTTAGATGTCGGTTTAGGTTTAGGGACAGGGCTAGATTTAAGTTTAGGGTTAGGGTTAGGTCTAAGGTTATGTTTAGGTTTATGGTAAGGGTTTGGGTTTGATTTATGATTGGGGCTATAGTGAATATTAGTTTATGGTTAGGTCTAGGGTGTCATGACCCCTTGCCCGCAAGGAAGACACAACTCAGGAATCTTCTTTCAGCAGTTTATTCAGGCCCTTGATATTTCTTCTTCTTCCTCTCGGATGCCCCTCCCAGCCTTAATAAAGCATCTCAAGCCCCAATGCAAAGCTGCCACGTGGAGCTTTCTCATAGGGTGATAAGGGATTACATGCCAACTCTCCAAAAAAGGAGTTGTTTATCACAGGCCACAGTGGAAGCCAGCGCCATCTTCTAATGGCAGCCACGGTCTATAGGAACGGCTCACCACAGTTCCCCCTTCTGTTTTATAAAACAATGCAGGCGAAAGTAGAGGTCCTATCCCACTGTGCAGAAGTGGCTGCAATGTATGGTTCAGTCCTAAGGAGGCGCCTTCCCCAGACCTGATCCCATATCAGCCGACGCCTTTTTTCGTAGGGCGGGGCGTGGACGTCAAACCCGCATGCAATAGGACATGCTTTCCTTGAGGTCCGTTGAGGGATCACTCAAGTGCAGTGCCTTGCCTCGCATCCTGCATCGTGACGACGATGAGAAGTAGGATAACACAGGTAGCCTGGTAATGATGACAAAATTTAAGTTGGCAACACAATCCCTAAGCCCCAGAGGAAGGTAAAGAGTCTGTAGCCGAGAAGAAAGACCAGTCCTGAAACCCATCTGCGTGCAATGGTAACAAGACCTGCAGAGTGCAAGGGCTATTCAGTACCGGGAGAGCATAAAGAAGAGGACATGCCAATCCCAGTGCAATGTGAAACTAACTTGGGGTGCAATGGCCATGCCCAGAAATCACTGTTTAAGATGTGCAAGCCAGATTTGTGGAGAAATGCCATTTTCTAAAGCTGCAAGAGCTTGTATGATCATAGCTTTCTCTTGTGCATGGTGAGCTTTAAGGCGACAGAGAAGCCACAAACAAAGTACAACACCGAAGCAACACATTGCACCAAAAATGCCTACCCCCACCCACTCTTTGAAGAAGGAAAAAGCAGAAGATATCCAATCGGTGAATCGACCCAAAGTCACGGGATCGACACGGGTACTGTTCAAGACAGCTATCTGGGTTAGTTGAGACTGGATCATGTCTTCCGCTGCCATGGACCAATTTCCGGCCAAATATTCACCAATGATGCGGGAGGCATTCCTGGAATCATTAAATCTGACAGAGGTTATGCATAAATGTGCACGTTGGTCAACACAACCCAAAAGCACCAAGTCAGCCAATTCTTCTACCTGAGCTTGGAGTAAATCTATTCTTTGGTTTTCAGCTAAAATCCCTGACAAAATATGTTGATTAATTGTATTTTGGGATTCAAGTATGGTGGAAGTTTGTTGAACAACTTGATTAATGGTGGCAGCAGTTTGTACTTGGCTGGCCATGGCCACTCCGGCCGTAACCGCTGCAGCAGCAGACACTGCCACAGCTGTCACTATAGCTGCCGTAATTCCAAAATCTCTACGGGTTCTAATCAATTCAACAATAGGAAAGGATTCTGGATCTGTAGTAACCAGGATCGGGACAAAGGTTGGAATTTTCATAATCACTGCCATAGTCCAGGAGCCATTCCAACACTCAGACAAGTAGCAAGTAACATTAGAACAATTAAGCATCCCCTGTAATGTAACATTAGCCAAAAGAAACAGGAACGGAGATTGGAGACAGACTGCTGCGGAGGGTAATGTAGCATTAGATAAAAAGCATATCCTTATCCCAGGCAGGGCGTCCCGCTGCATGATTTTGTGCAGCCTGCTCTACCGCGCCCTCTAGCATAAATGCTCTCCAGTCCAAGTATTTGCCTGGGGAGACACAAGCGCGCACCAGACTAGCCCAATCTGAGGGAGTCATGTAAAATCTAGTAAGTCCCTCCACCTGAGTAAGAGTGAAAGCGGCATCTATGCCATAAGTGCAGACGGATTCTGCCAAGGTTTTAACTATCTTAAAGTCTAAAGGCTCATGATATCTTCCCCTGTTATTGTCCTGAAATACAGCGTATGCAAGTCCCATATCTGTATTAACTGTCCTCCAAACTTGCACATGAAAAGACCTCCCGGAACCTTGGCTCCCCCCCACATACGGGGGTGGGGCAACAGGCATCATATCTTCTTCTAAATTTTCAACCTCCTCCTCCTCAGAATTCTGTTGACCAATATTAGATCCCTCCCCCTTCTTACAGTAGGCATGCGCGCCTTGTGTCTCCTTTTTCTTCTTTTTCATTTTTATCTTATGTAGTTGTTGCAACAATATATCAAGGTCCTCAGAACACTCTGAGCCGCTTGTGTCCTCAGATGTTTTGAATTCGGTCAAGTCTGGATAGAGCCTTCTCCTATTTTTATCTTCAGGCTCTTTTGCCTTCTCACTACTGTTACTTTTGATACTCTCTGCCACTTCACTATGTGATCCTTCAGATTTTTCCTCATGTAGTTGTTCAAGAACGGCCTGACCCTCACTCACAGCTTCTTGGCATTTACCATCTGTAAGGCAACTACGGACCATTTTCCAAAGGGGTATCACCCCACCCTCTAATATTCCCTGCTCAGAAGCAAAGTCAAGATCTTTGCCTAATTTATCCCAACTAGGTACAGTAAGGCTGCCCGAAAATGCAAACCACGGTGCAGCGATATCTATCTTCTGTAAAAATCTCTGTAAAGTACTATGTTTCACTTCCAGGCCCTTGGAACGCAACAGGCCATCTAGGGCCAGGAGAAGCGGACTTGAAGATGCGGCACCCATGACACAACAACAAAGGAAGCACAAAAAACAAAAGCGAAAGTACACAGTGCAGCTGCAATAAAATGTAATGCTCTCTCTTTCTTTACAGAGGAGCTGCCCCGCTTTGGTCGCGGGTCCCACTTACCTGGGACTAACCCCGCTTTGGTCGCGGATCCCACTTACCTGGGACTAACCGGTGCACCACCCCTGACTGCTGAAAGTTCTGGTTCCCGGGTTTCGGCACCACTTGTCGCGACCCCTTGCCCGCAAGGAAGACGCAACTCAGGAATCTTCTTTCAGCAGTTTATTCAGGCCCTTGATATTTCTTCTTCTTCCTCTCGGATGCCCCTCCCAGCCTTAATAAAGCATCTCAAGCCCCAATGCAAAGCTGCCACGTGGAGCTTTCTCATAGGGTGATAAGGGATTACGTGCCAACTCTCCAAAAAAGGAGTTGTTTATCACAGGCCACAGTGGAAGCCGGCGCCATCTTCTAATGGCGGCCACGGTCTATAGGAATGGCTCACCACACTAGGGTTAGTTTTCTGTTTGGGGTTAGGATTATGGTTAGGGTTTAGGCTAGGTTTACAATTAGGTTTAGGGTTAGGTTTAGGGTAATGGGTAAGTTTAGAGGTAGTCTTAGGGCTTGTGTTAAGGTTAGGATTAGGACTAGGTTTAGGGTTAGATTTAAGGATAGTTCTAGGTTATGTTTATAGTAAGGATTATATTTTGAGCTAGGGTTAGTGCTAAAAGCCACAGGCATAGTATTTTGGGTTGAAAGGTGATGCCAGCAAGCCATTCAGATGATATGATTATGTTAAGATCTGCATTCATATGGATATTGGACTCCTGCTGTCCAGCATGCTAAGGGACACCTGGAGAGTTCTCATTGGTTGGGAAAGTGCGGTAGGAGGGAATTCCGGAGGAGGGACTTCCTGTGGGGGTCCAGGAGAATGCCGCGTGGGTTGGTCGGCAATCTTCCTGGGAGCATACGGGGCATTGATGGCAGTTTCAAAAATAAAGTTTGTTCCTGCTTGAGTGGCTCGTGATTTTGTGCCCAGCCAGACTGCAGCAATTGGTGGCCTGTACAGGGAACACTTGAAGCTTGGAGGTGAGTAAAATTGCTCGCCCCTAAGGGAAGGCGAGAGAATGGGTGACCATTTCAAAAAACAATGTGTTCTTGTTTTGATTTATTTTGTTTTTGTTTCAAGCTGCTTATCCTTAGAACTTTCTCAGGCAAACTGGGAAAAATGGTTGGCTCAAGGTTTGCGACTTTCAAAAGTTTTTGGGAGACATAAATTGGATAAGGCCTTATCTAGGCATACCAACAGGAGAGCTAGGACCTTGATTTTATATCCTAAAAGGTCCATCAGATCCAAATTCACCCTGCTTGTTAATGCCTGAAGCAAGAAAGGCTTTAAAAATCATTGAAACATATATGGAAAACATGCATTTGGATAGAATTGATATAAGTTTGCCTTTATTATTTATTGTACTACCAACAAAGAATATTCCTACAGGAGTATTTTGGCAAGAAGGTCCATTATTGTGGATACATTTATCTTATTCTCCTAACACTATTCTTACTAGGTATCCTGAGGCTGTAGGACAATTAATACTCAAAGGAATAAGAGCAGCAAAGGGAGTGTTTGGAATTTCTTCCAATAAAATTATTACTCCATATACTATGGATCAAATTGATGAGTTAGCTAATGATTTAAATACTTGGGCAATAATCATGTGTAAATCTAATGTTTCATTTGATAATCACTTACCATCTAATCCTTTGTTGCTTTTTGGTCTAAGCATCCTGCAGTTTTTCCAAAAATGACAAGAAAAACCCCTATCATGAATGCTCCAAATATATTCACTGATGGGTCAAATAATGGTACAGCAGCAGTAGTTACCCTGATCAAACTTTTACATTTTTAGAACCCAAACAATGAGCCCAAAAGGTAGAGCTTAATGCAGTATTACAAGCTTTTGTGATGTTTAAAGATTCTGTATTTAATTTATTTTCTGATAGTCAGTATGTAGTTAATGCTATAGTATCCCTTGAAGATGCTGATAGGATTTCCCCTTCTTCTACTGTTTTCTCTTTGTTTTTCTCTATACAAAGTCTAATCTGGGACAAAAAAGATCCATTCTTTATAGGACATATCAGGGCACATACAGGAATGCCTGGAGCCCTTAGTTTGGGCAATGTATTAGCAGATAAATCTACACATGACATACATATTTTCTCCACAATAGAAGAAGCTATAAATTTTCATAAAAGGTTCCGTGTCAATGCTAATACCTTACAAAAGCATTTTAAAATAACTAAAGAACAAGCCAGACATATAATAAAACAATGTCAAAATTGTGTGACCTTTTTACCACAAGTTAATCTTGGAGTCAATCCTAGAGTATTGATCCCTAACCATATTTGGCAGATGGACTTCATACACTTGCCAGAATTTGGAAAATTAAAATATTTGCATGTTACAGTTGATACTTCTTCCAGATTTTTGATGGGCTCCCTTCATGCCGGAGAAAAAGCTAAAGATGTTATAGCTCATTGCTTACAAAATTTTGCCACTGTGGGCTTTCCAAAACAGTTAAAAACAGATAATGGTCCTGGTTATACTTCTACCTCTTTTAAACAATTTTGCTCATCATTTGGCATTACTCACATAGCAGGAATTCCATACAATCCACAGGGACAAGGCATAGTTGAAAGAGCTCATCAAACTATTAAAATGTACTTATTAAAACAAAAGGAGGGAATTGGAAAGGGGTATCTATCCCCCAAAGTTAAACTTAAAATAACCCTTTTTACTCTAAACTTTTTAAATTTGGATTCATCACGACTTAGTGCTGGGGAAGACATTTGTATCCAAAAAATGTACATAAGCCTAAGGTACTTTGGAAGGTTATTCTAACAGGACAATGGAAATGTCCTGACCCAGTGATTGTCTGGAGTCGGGGTTCTGTTTGTGTGTTTCCATAGGGAGAACAGCAGCCAATTTGGATTCCAGAGAGAATAACCAAAACAATTTCTACAGACCAAAAAGAAGATGATTTGACTCAAATCCATAACATCTGATATCCAGAGCTCCAGCTTGGCTATTCTTATATCTGTGACAGTGATTATCCAGGATGCTTTTTCAATATCTATTTTATTATTGCCTTTCCCCACATCATAAAGTTCTATTTTTGAGCTCATACAGACCTAGATTAATGTTTTTCTGATCAGTTTTATTTTTTGACTGTGGAGTTTTTAAACATTGCAATGGAGATTTCACCTATGTAAAGCTACAAGGCCTTTCCTATTGTCTTATGTGTTGTATGTTACGTGTGCACACTTCTGTTTTGTGTTGTATGTCTGTATGTGCGTATGTCCATATATTATATATGAGGAGCACTCATGAATAATGGATCCGAATTTTTTTTATTATTATTCACGTGATTTTAATGGTTTAATTTAAATTGGGTAAACAGCTGTTGACGATTTTTTTAATATGTGTACAAATAAGCAGGTTAACAGATCTGTTTGTTTACTTTCACCTTTCCTTTTCATTATATTTAATAATTCTGTTCAGGATAATGTAAATTGTTCAAAAAATTGTTTTCTTAGTACCTGTTGGAATGTTAAATAATTTTTTTTAGCATCATTGTCAGAATTCCTATCTTCATTCCAGTGCTGGTGAAGACAAAGATGAAACCAAACTACAGTTTCTTCAATAGTTATCACAACGAACTGTATAAACTGATGCATCAATGAATAATAACTCAACAAGTAATGCTCATTCAAGGAGTCAATTTATTTTGGGAGGAAATGGACATATTGATAGATTCCTCCACTTTGAACTGCTTGCAGAACTTGCCTGGACTATGTATCACTTGTATGCATTGTGATTTATCTGTTGATGCAGCGAATTATGGTAGTGCTGGCGTATCTTTGCTGATGTGTCACCAGTGATGCAATTTTTCCTAAAGATCCGTCAATTGGCTTGGTGTCATGGCATTTCTGTATCCTCCTCCCTACTACTAGTGATGTTCTAATTTTGGGGGCCAAAAGAGTTGAGGCAAAGAACCTCACCCCCCCACTGACACCAAGGCCAAATTTTGGGGCCAACAGAGGTGAGGCAAAGAACCTCACCCCCCCCCACTGGTGCATAGGCCTATCCACAAGTATGGCTATATGCTGGACCGGTAGTCAATGACAGGTATGACCAATTGCAGTGGTATCAACCTAAGACAGGAGGCTGACGCCTAGAGGTCAGTTCATCTGATGACAGGTAAGAACCATATGTTGAATTGGACAAACCTAACAGGCACAGTCCCTAGCCACATTGCTTGTTGCTTAATTAAACAGAAGAGGGGAGATGCTAAGAGCCACAGCCAAGTAATATGATGCATGGCATTTTTGGTTGAAAGGTGATGCCAGCAAGCCATTGAGATGATATGATTATGTTAAGATCTGCATTCATATGGATATTGGACTCCTGCTGTCTGGCATGCTACAGGACTCCTGGAGAGTTCCCATTGGTTGGGGAAGTGCAGTAGGAGGGAATTCAGGAGGAGGGACTTCCTGTGGGGGTCCGGGAGAATGCCGTGTGGGTCGGTCGGCAATCTTCCTGGGAGCATACGGGGCATTGGCAGCAGTTTCAAAAATAAAGTTTGTTCCTGCTTGAGTGGCTTGTGATTTTCTGCCCAGCCAGACTGCGGCAGGTTAGGACTAATGCGAGGGTTAGGTTTTGGTTAGGGCTAGGTTTAGAGTTAGGGTTATGCTTAGGGCTAGGCTAAGGCCTAGGATTAGCTCTAGGTTTTGAGTTAGGTTTAGGCCTAGGGTTAAAGCTGAGGGTAATGTAAGAGCTAGGATTATGATTAGGGCTAGTTTTAGTGTTGGGGTTATGCCAAGATCTAGTGTTAGGTTTAGATTTTCAGTTAGGGTCAGGTTTAGAATTAGGTTTACTGTTAAAGGCAGAGTAAGTATTTGGGTTAAAGTTCAAGTTAGGGTTACAGCCAGAATTAGGAGTAGGTTTAGGTCTAGGGGTAGGGTTAGTGTTTGTGTTAGGATAAGGGTTATTGTTAGGCCTAGGACTAGGTTTTTGTTTAGGTCTAGGGCTAGAGATAAGGCTAGAATTAGGATTAGGTTTAGGTCCAGGGCTGGTGTTAGGTTTTAGTCTAGTGTTAGGCTCAGGTTTAGAACTAGAGTTTTGTTAGGGTCAGAATAAGGGTCAGGGTTAGTGTTCGGATTTGGGATAGGATTAGAGCTAGAATGAGGGCTAATTTCAGGACTATTAGTAAGGTTAGGATTTTGGTTAGCATAAGGATTAGGCATAGTTCTAGGGCTACCATTAGGGTTAGGGTTATGCATAGGGTAAGGGATAGACTTAGAGCTAGGGTTAGTGCTAGAGTAAGTGTTAGGTTTAAATCTAGGTTTAGGGCTCGGATTAGGGCTAGTTTTTGTGTCAGGGTTAGGGCTAATGATAGGGCAATGGCTAATGTAATAACTAGGGTTACAATGAGGTTTAGTTTTAGGGTTTGTGTTATGGGTAGGCTTAGGTTAGGGTTAGGTTTAAGGTTAGGATGATATTTAGAGCTAGGGTTAATGTTAGGATATGAGTCAGAGTCAGGGTTAGTGTTAGGACTCAAATTAAGAATAGGTTTGCTTTTAGGTTTTAGTTTAAGGTTAGGAGGGTGTTTAGAGCTAGGGTGAGTGTTAGGATATGAGTCATGGTCAGGGTTAGATTTAAGTTTAGTTTTAGGATTTGAATTTAGGCTACGATTAGGTCTAGGTGTAGTGTTAGAGTGTTAGGGTTTGATTTTAGTTAAGGTTTATGGTTAGGGCTATTGCTCAGTTTTTTTTTTTACTGCTAGGGATAGGTTTAGGGCTAGTTTTACCAATAGCATTAGGGTTAGGGATAGTTTTAGTGTTTGAATTAGGCTTAGTGTTAGGGTTAGATTTCACGTTAGGGTTAGATCTAGGGTTATGGCTAGGACTAAGAATAGGGCAACGGTTAGGGCTAGGGTTAGGTTATGGTAATGGATAGGCTTAGAACTAGGTATAGGGATAATGTGAGAGTTAGAGTTAGTCTTAGGGCTATGGTTAGGGTTAGGTTTAGGTATAAGTTAGTGGTATGGCCAATGTTAGTGTTTGCTCTATTTTTAGGGTCCGTTTTAGACCTAGGGTTTGTGTTAGGGTCAGAATAAGGGTCAGGATTAGCATAAGGGTTTGAGATAGGATTAGACCTAGAATGAGGGCTAGGGTCAGGACTATTAATATGGTTCGGATTTTGGTTAGCCTAAGGATTACGGATAGATCTAGGTTTACCATTAGGGTTACGGTTTCACTTAGGGTAAGGGAGAGTGTGAGAGCTAGGTTTAAGGCTAGAGTTTGGGTAAGGTTAGGGTTAAAGTTAGTTTTAGTGATCGGATTAGGGCTAGTTTTGTGTTAGGGTTAGGACTAAGGTTAGGGCAATCGCTAATATAAGAACTAGGGTTACAATTAGGGTTAGTTTTACGGTTAGCATTAGGGTTGGGGTAGTTTTAGTGTTAGACTTAAGTTTAACTTTAGGGTGATATTTAGATCTAGGATTAGTTTTAGGATAAGAGTCAGGGTCAGGGTTAGTGTTAGGACTCACATAAGGGCTAGGGTGACTGTTAAATTTTGGTTTAAGTTTAGGATGGTGTTTCAAGCTAGGGTGAGTTTAGCATATGAGTCAGTGTCAATTATACTTTTAAGGTTAGAGTTAGGATTCTAATTAAAGCTATCCTTAGGTCTAGGTGTAGTGTTAGGGTTTGGTTTAAGTTAGGTTTAGGGTTAGGGCTATTGCTCGGTTTTGTTTTACTGCTAGTGGTAGGGTTAGGACTAGTTTTATGATTAGTGTTAGGATTAGGTTCAGTGTTAGCATGAGGCTTAGGCTTAGGGTTAGGGCTAGGAATAAGGATTGGGCAAGGGTTAGGGCTAGGGTTAGGGTTATGGTAAGGGCTAAGATTGGAACTAGTGATAGGGCTAGTGTGAGAATTATTGTTAGTCTTAGGGCTAAGGTTACGTTTAGGGTTAGGAATAGGGCTAAATTAGGGCTAGGATTAGGTCTATGGTTAGTGTTCTGTTTAAGCATAGAAGTAGGGTTACATTTAGGATTTAGTTTAGGATAAGGGATGGTGTTATACTAGTTTTAGAGGTAGGGTGATGTTTAGAATAAGGGTTAGGATTAGGGTTATGATTAAGGCTAGGTTTAGGGCTAGCATGAGGGCTAGGCTTTGTTTTAGGGCTAGGGCTAGGATTGGGAATATGGCTAATTTCAAGTCTAGAATTATGTTTAAAGATAGTTTTAGCGTTAGGATTATGGCTACGTCTAGTGTGAGGTTTAGGTTTAAGGTTAGGGTCAGGTTTAGGGCTTGGTGTATTATTAAAGTGAAGGTCTAGGTTAGAGTTTGGAATAGGTTAAGACTTAAAGCTAGGGATTGAATTAACATTAGGTTAAGGGTTTGGGTAATGATAGGCTTAGAATTATGGTTCATGTTAGGTTTAGGGAAGTGGATAGGGATATGATTAAAGATAGGGTTAGGTTTAGGCCTAGGGTTAGCATTAGGGTTAGGGTTATTGTTATGGTAATGTATAGGGTTAGGGCTAGCATTATGGTTATGATTAGGGCTAGTGTTAGTTTTAAGGTTAGGGTTAAAGCTGGGGTTAGGGCTCTGATGAAGTGTAGGATTTGGGTTAAGTTAGTTCTAGGGTTAGGATTACAGCTAATGTAAATACAAGGGTTATGATTAGGGCTAATTTTAGGGTTAAGATTAGGGCTAGGTTTAGTGTTAGGGTTAGTGTTAGGATTAGCGTGATGTTTAGAGCTAGGATTACTGTTAGTGTCGGAGTCAGTGTCAGGGTTAGTTTTAGGGTTCGGCTTAAAACTCGAATTAGGGTTAGGTTTAGGGGTAGGTGTATGGTTAGGGTTTGGTTTAGTTTAACATTTAGGGATAGAGCTTATGGCTCGGTTTTGGTTTAGGGCTAGGGCTAGGATTAAGGCTAGTTTTAGGATTAGTGTTAGGGATACAGCTAGTGTTAGGGTTAGGCTTAGTTTCAGGTCAGCATTAGATTTAGAGATATATTATGATCTAAGGTCAGTGCTTGGGCTATGGATAGGGCAAGGGTTAGGACTAAGTTTAGGGCTAGGGTTAGGGTTATGTTAAGGGATAGGGTTAGAACTAGTGGTAGGGCTAGTGTGAGAGTTAGATTTATTCTTAGGTCTAGGGTTATGGTTAGGTTTAAAGATAGGGAGAAATTAGGGCTAAGATTAGGGCTAGAGGTAGTATTGGGATTAGAGCTAGGGTTAAGGTTAGTGTTAGGATTAATCTAGGTTTAGAGCTAGGATAAGGGCTTGTGTTTTTTTTAGGAATAGGGCTAGGATTAGGTCTAGGGCTAATGTCAGGTGTGGGGTTATGGTTGAGGAGAGGACAGTTTTAGGATTAGGTTATGGTTAGGTCTAGTTTTAAGTTTAGGGTTAAGGGTTATGTTTAGAGCTAGGGGAATTCGTAGGATCAGGATCAGGTTGGAGTTTGGTTGAGGTTAGGGTTTAGGGTTAGGGCTCAAATAAGCATTAGGATCAGGGTTAGGGTAATGGTAGGTTTTTCTTTATGGTTCAGGTTAGGTTTACGGTAATTGATAGAGTTAGGTTTAGCAATAGGGTTATTTTTAGGCCTAGGGTTAGCATTACGGTAATGTTTAGAATAATGAGTAGGGTTAGAGCTAAGATTAGGGCTAGGGTTATGGTCAGGAATAGGTCTTGAGTTAGGGTTAGGGTTAGGATTAGAACTAGGGTTAGTGTTAGGGTTATGTTCCACATAAGGGTGAGATTTTGAGCTAGGGTTAGGGCTAGGGCGAGGGTTAGGTTTAGAGTTATGTCTAGGGATAAGATTAGAGTATGGTTAGGGTTAGGATTAGGGCTAGCATCATCATTAGGGGTAGGGTTAGGGTTAGAATCATGGATATGATTAGATGTAGGCATAGGGTTAAGGTTAGTGTTCGACTGAGGTTTAGGTTTAGGGTTAGGGCTATGGTTATGTTTAAGTTTATGGTAAGGGTTAGCATTTGAGCTAGAGGTAGGTCTATGGCAAGTGTTGAGTTTTAGGGTTAGGTCTAGTGTTTGTTTTCTGGTTAAGTTTAGGGTTAGGTTTAGGCCTAGGGTTATCAATAGAATTAGGTTTTATTTTTAGGGTAATGGGTTGGTTTAGAGCTAGGTTTATGGCTAGGGTTAAGTTTAGGTTTAGGGCTAGTGTTAGGGGTATATTTAGGGATAGGTGTAGGTTTATGTTTAGGATAAGGTTCAGGGTTTGAGCCAGGGTTAGAACTAATCAAGTGTTAGGTTAGGGTTAGGGTTAGGGTTATGCTTAGGCCTAGGATTAGCTCTAGGTTTTGTGATAGGTTTAGGCCTAGGATTAGGGCTTTGGGTAATGTAAGAGCTAGGGTTATGATTAGGGCTAGTTTGAGGGTTAGGATTTTGGCTAGGTATAGTGTTAGGTTTACGTTTTGGGTTATGATCAGGTTTAGAGGTAGGTTTACTCTTAAATGCATGGTCAGTGTTTGGGTTCGAGTTAGAGTTAGGGTTACAGTCAGAATTAGAACTAGGTTTCAGTCCAGGGATAGGGTTAGTGTTTGTGTTAGTTTAAGGGTTACTTTAATGTCTAGGGATAGGTTTTTGTTTAGTTCTAGGGCTAGAGTTAAGGATAGATTAAAAATTTGGTTTAGGTCTAGGGCTACTCTTATGATTTCGTCTAGGGTTAGGGCCAGGTTTAGACCTAGGGTTAGTGTTAGGGTCAAAATAATGGGCAGTGTTAACATTAGGGTTCGGAATAGGGTGAGAGATAGAGTGAGGTTAGGGTTATGACTATTACTAGAGTTAGGGCTTTGGTTAGCTTAAGGATTAGGGATAGGAATAGGGTTACCATTAGGGTTAGGGTTTCACTTTGGGTAAGGGATAGGCTTATTGTTAGGGTTAGGGATAGGGTTAGGGTTAGGGTTAAATCTAGGTTTAGGGCTCAAATTAGAGCTAATTTTTGTGTTAGGGTTAGGGCTAATATTATGGCAATGGATAATGTAAGAACTAGGTTACAATTAGGGTTAGGGGTAGGGGTAGGTCTAGTGTTATGGTTAGGTTTAATTTTAGGGTGATATTTATAGATAGGATAGTATTAGGATATGATTCAGAGACAGTGTTAGTTTTAGGGTTAGGGTTAGGACTCTTATAGGGGCTAAGATTACTTTTAGGGTTCAGTTTATGGTGAGGGTGGTCTTTAGAGCTAGGGTGACTGTTAGGATATGAGTCAGCATCAGGGTTAGTTTTAAGATTAGGGTTATGACTTGAATTAAGGCTAGGGTTACTGTTAGGGTTTGGTTTAAGTTTAGGGTGGTGTATAGACCTAGGGTGAGTGTTAGGATATGATTAGGGGTCAGGGTTAGTTTAAAGTTATGGTTAGGACTTGAATTAGGGCTAGGGTTAGGTCTAGGTGTAGTGTTAGGGTTTGTTTTAATTTAAAGTTTAAGATTAGGACTATTGTTCAGTTTTTTTGTAGGGAAAGAGAGAGAGAGAGAGAGAGAGAGAGAGAGAGAGAGAATTTTTTAATAATTTTTATTTTTTTTAGTTTTTGGTGGACACAACATCTTTTTTTTAATTATATTTTTATTGTTGCTGAAGATCAAACCCAGCACCCCACACATGCCCGGCAAATGTGCTACCGCTTGCGCCACATCCTCAGCCCCTATTGCTCAGTTTTGTTTTAGTCCTAGGTTGTATGATTAGCATTAGGATTAGGGCTAGTGTTTGTGTTAGGCTTAGGCTTAGGGTTAGGTTAAGACTTGTAGTTTGGATTAGATCAAGGGTTAGGCCTAGGTCAAAGGATAGGGCAAGGGTTAGGGCTAGGTTTAGAGTTATGGTAAATGATAAGGATAGAACTAGGGATAAGGCTAGTGTGAGAGTTCGAGTTAGTCTTAGGGCTAGGGTTATAGTTAGTTTTAGAGATAGGGCAAAATCAGGGCAAGGATTAGAACTAGGGTTAGTGTTCAGCTTAGGCCTTGCATTATGGCTAGGTTTAGTTTTAAGTTTAGGGTAAGGGGAATGTTATAGCTAGGTTTAGAGGTAGAGTGAGGGTTAGAATTAGGATTAGGGCTAGGCTTAAGGTTAGGGTTATGATTAAGGCTAGGTTAGGGCTACAATGAGGGCTAGGGTTTGTTGTAGGTTTAGGTCTAGAAATAGGGCTAGGGATAATGTCAGGTCTAGTGTTACAGTTAGGAGTAGATTTAGGATTAGGTCTATGTTTTAGTCTAGTGTAAGGGTTAAGTTTAGGATAAGGGTCAGTTTTAGAGCTGGGGATATTTTTAGGTTCAGGGTCAAGGTTACGGTTTGTATTAGGTTAAGATTTAGGCATAGGGCTCAAATGAGCATTAGGGATAGAGTTAGGATTAGGGTAATGAATAGGGTTAGGTTTAGGGTTCAGGGTAGGTTTAGGGTTTGGGGTAAGTTTAGGGTTAGGCCTAGGGTTAGCTTTAGGAATAGGGTTATCATAAGGGTAATGTATAGGGTTAGGGTTAGTGTTAGGTTTAGAACTAGGGTTAGGGTTATCTTTAGGGATAAGGCCAGGGTTATGTTTAGGTCAAAGGTTATTAGGGTAATGAATAGGGTTAGGTTTAGGGTTCAGGGTAGGTTTAGGGTTTGGGGTAAGTTTAGGGTTAGGCCTAGGGTGTAGCTTTAGGAATGGTTATGTTTAGGTCAAAGGTTAGGCTTAGAGCTATGGTTAGGTCTAAGGTGCAGGTTAGGCTTAGGGTTAGGGCTAGATTTAGGGGTAGGTTTATGCCTATGGTAGGTTTAGGCCTTGAATAATGCTAGGTTTTCTGTTAGGTTTTAGGTCTAGGGTTAGTGCTATGGGTAATGTAAGATCTAGGGTTCTATAGTGTCAGGTTTAGTGTTCAGATTAGAGTTTGGGTGAAAGCCAGAATCAGGAGTAGGGTGGTTTAGGTTAAGGGTTAATGTTAGGGCTAGGACTAAGTTTTTTGTTAAGTCTAGGGCTAGAGTTATTGCTAGATATAGGATTAGGTTTAGGTCTATGAGTAGAGTTAGGGTTAGGTTTAGGTAAAAGTTTACTGGTAGGGCTAGTTTCAGGGTTCAATTTAGGGTTAGGGTCAGGTTTAGACCTATAATTAGTGTTAATGTCAGAATAAAGGGTGAAGGTTAGAGTTAGGTTTTGGGTTAGGTTTAGAGGTAGAATGAGGGCTATGGTTTGGACTAGTAAGAGGGTTAGTGTTTGATTTAGGCTAAGGATGACTATAAGGCCTAGGGTTAGTATTATGGATAGGGTTTGGCTTAGGATAATGGATAGGGTTAGATCTAGGCTTACAGCTAGGGTTTGGGTTGGGTTAGCGTTAAATCTAGTTTTAGGGCTCTGATTAGGGCTATTTTTGTTTGGGGTTAGGGCTAGGGTTAGGACTATGGCTAATGTAAGAACTAGGGTTATTATTAGGGTTAGTTTTAGGGTTAGGGTTTGGGCTAGGAATGGTGTTAGCATTTGCTTTATGATTAGGGTGATATATAGAGCTAGGGATAATGTTTGGATATGAGTCAGGGTAAGGGTTAGTTTTAGTCCTAGGACTTGAATTTGAGCTAGGGTTAGGGTTTGGGTAGGTCAGGTTTAGGGTTAGGGTAATGGCTTAGTTTTGTTTTAGGTCTAGGACTAGGGATAGGGTAAGTTTTATGATTAGCGATAGTGTTCAGCTAGTGGTAGGGTGACGTTTAGGCTTATGGTTAGGGTTAGATTTAGAGTTTATAACCATAATTTGAGTTATTGTTAGATCTAGGGTAATGGCTAAAGTTAGGGCTAGTGTTACTGTAATGGAAAGGTTTAGAAATAGAAATAGGGCTAGGTTGAGAGAGTTATTCTTAGGGCTGGAGTTAGGGATTTGCTTAGGGTTAGGGATAAATTAGGGCTATATTAGCGCTAGGTTAAGTGTTAGGGTTAGGCCTGTGGTTAGGGCTAGAATTAGGGTTAGTGTTAGTGTTAGGGTTATGGATAGTTTTATGGTAAGGTATGAGGTTATGGCTAGGTTCAGGCCTAGGGCGAGGGTTAAAATTAGGTATAGGAATAGGAGGAGGGTGAGGGGATTAAGGTTAGGTTTAGGGCTAGGATGAGGGCTAGGGTTTGTGTTAGGGTTAGAGCTAGGATTAGATCTACGCCTAATGTCTGTCTAGGGTTATGGTTAGGAATAGTGTTAACTTTAGGTTAATGGCTAGGTCTAGTGTAAATTTAGGTTTAGGGTAAAGGTTAGGTTTACAGCTAGGTGTATTATTATGGTCACAGTCCGGTTTAGGGTTTGGTTTAAGATAAGGTTTAGGTTTAGGGCTCAAATTAGCATTAGGGTTAGGGTTAAAGTAATGGATAGTGTAAGGTTGGGGGTTCAGGTTAGGTTTAGAGTAATAGATAGGTTTAGTGTTAGTACTAGGATTAGGGTTAGGCCTAGCGTTAGCATTTGGGTAAGGTTTATGTTTAGGGTAAAGGATAGGTTTAGTGCTAGTGTTAGGGTTTGTGTTAATGTTAGGATTTGGGCTAGGTTTAGAGATAGGCCTAGGGTTAGTGTTAGTGTTAGATTTAGCAGAATTGTTAGGATTTGAGCTAGGGTTAGGGCTAGGGTTAGGGTTAGGGTTAGAGTTAAAGTCAGGGCTACAGTTAGGTTTAGGGTTAGGGTTATGGCTTGGGTTAGCATTAGGGTTAGGGTTATGTTTAAGGTAATAGATAGAGTTTGTGCTAGGATTTGTTTTATGGTTACAGTTAGGATTAGGGATAGGTTTAGGGTTAGGTTGAGGGTTAGGGCTATTGTTATGTTTAGGGTAAGGATTAGAGTTTGAGTAGGGTTAGGACCAGGACCAGTGTTAGGGTTAAGGTTAGTGCTAGGTATAGGGTAGGGTTACGCTTAGGTCTATGTTTACAGCTAGGATTAGGGCTAGGTTGCATGTGAGGTTTAGGGCTATTGTTAGGTGTATGGGTAATATAAGAGCTAGGATTATGGTTATGGGTAGATTTAGGGTTTTTCTAGTGTTAGGGTTACTTTTTCAGTTAGGATAAGGTTTATAGCTGGGGTTTGTTTTAGGGTAAATGTTTAGGGTTTAGTCTAGGGTTATGGTTAGGGATAGATTTAGGGTTATGTTTATGGTTAGGTATAGTGTAAGGGTTAGATTTAGAGTTAGGGTCAAGTTTAGAGCTAGATGTATTATTAAAGTCAGGGTATGGATTATGGTTCAGTTTAGGTTTAGGTTTAGGGTTTTAATTAGCGTTAGAATTAGAGTTAGGGTTAGGGTAATGAATAGGCTTAGGATTAGGGTACAGGTTAGTTTTAGGGTAATGGATAGGTTTAGAGATTGTGATATTGTTAGGGATGAGCCTAGGGTTAGAATTAGGGTTAGAATTATGGTTAGGTTAATGGATAGGATTAGAGCTAGGTTTAGGGCTAGGTTTATGTTTAGGATTAGGGCTAGGTTTAGTGTAGTGTATAGAATTAGAGCTGTGGTTAGGGCTATGGTTAAGGGTAGGATTGAGGCTATAGTTAGGTTAGGGTTTGGGATAGGGCTAGGGTTATGTTTAGGATAAAGGTTAGGCTTTGAGCTAGGGTTACATCTAAGTTGAAGGGTAGGGTTAGGGGTAGGGCTACAGTCAGTTTAGTGTTACACTTAGGTTAGGTTTAGGCCTGGGATTAGGGCTAGGTTTTGTGTTATTTTAAGCCTAGGGTTATGTTTAGTGCTAGTTTTAGGGTTAGGGTTATGGATAGGTGTAGTATTAGGATTAGGTTTTGAGTTAGGGTGAACTTTGATGCTAGGTTTATGTTAGGGTAAGGGTCAGTGTTCATGTTAGAGTGAGTGTTGGGGCTAGTGCCAGAATTAGGACTAGGGTTAGGTCTAGAAGTAGAGTAAGTGTTTGGGTTATGTTAAGGGTGATTGTTAGGGCTAGGGCAAGTTTGTTGTTCAGGTCTAGGGCTAGAGTTATGGCTAGATTTAGAATTAGGTTTGGTCTAGGACAAGTGTTAGGTTTAGGTTTAGGTATAGGATTAATGGTAGGGCTAATGTTAGGGTTCAGGTTCGGGTTAGGGTCAGGTTTAGACCTATAGTTAGTGTTAAGGTCAGTATAAGTTTCAGGGTTAGGATTAGGGTTTGGGTTATGGTTAGAGCTAGAATGAGGGCTAGGTTTAAAATTAGTAATAGGGTTAAAATTTGGGTTAGGCTATGGATTAGGGTTAGGACTAGGGTTAGCATTAGGTTTATGGTTTGGCTTAAGGTAACAAATAGGATAAGAGCTAGGGATAGGGAAGGGTTAAGGACTGGTTTATGGCTAGGGTTAGTGTTATGGTTAAAGCTAGGGTTAGTGCTCATATTATGGCCACGTTTTGTGTTAGGTTAGGGCTAGTGTTAGGGCTACAGCTAATGTACAAACTAGGGTTTTGATTAGGGCCAGTTTTGGGGTTAGTTTTATGGCTAGGTCAAGTGTTAGGGTTAGGGTTATTGTTAGCGTGATATTTAGAGCTAGAGTTAGTGTTAGGGTCAGGATCAGTGTTCAGGTTAGAGTTAGCTTTAGGGTTAAAGCCAGAATTATCACTAGTGTTAGGTCTAAGGTTAGGGGTTAGTGTTTGGGTTAGGTTAAGGTTTATTATTAGGCCTCGGGCTAGGTATTTGTTTATGTCTAGGGCTAGAGATATGGCTAGATTTAGGATTAGGTTTAGGTCTAGGGCTAGTGTTAGGCTTAGTTTTAGGAATAGGTTTATTTCTAGTGCTAGTGTTAGGGTTCATTACAGTACAGGGTTAGTGTCAGGTTTAGACTTACGGTTACCATTAGAGTCAGAATAAGTATCAGGTTTGAGTTATGGTTAGAGCTAGAATGAGGGCTAGGGTTAGGATTAATAATAGGATTAGGGTTAGGACTAGGGTGAGAATTAGGGTTAGGGTAGGCTTAGGGTAAGGGATAGGGTTAGACCTAGGGTTAGGGCTACATTTAGGGTAGGGTTAAGGCTAGTGTTAGGATTAGGTTTAGGGTTATAACTAGGGTTAGGTTTTAGATTAGGGCTAAATTTTGGTTAGAGTTAGGGCTAGGCTTAGAGTTAGAGCCAATGTTGCAGTAGAGGTAGAATTTGGGTTATTTATAAAATTGTGATAGGACTAGGTCTAGTTTTAGGCTTAGGTTTAACATTAGGGTGACGTTTAGAGCTAGGGTTAGTATTAGGGTCAAAATTAAGGTCAGGGGTAGTTTTAGGGTTAGAGTTTGGACTCGAACTAGGGCTAGGGTTAGGGTTAGGTGTAGAGTTAGGTTTTGTTTTAGGTTAAGCTTTAAAGTTAGGGCTATGGCTCGATTTTGTTTTAGAGCTATGGCTATGGCTAGGGCTAGTTTTAAGATTAGCATTAGGTTTAGGACTATTGTAGTAATCCTAACTCTAAATCTAACTCTAAACCTAAGACTAGCACTAGAAATAAGCCTATTCCTAACCTAACCCTAACACTAGTCTTTGGTTTAGAGTTAGATTTTGAGTTAGGATTAGATCTAGGGTAAGCTATAGGGCTAAGGATGTGGCTAGCATTAGTTCTGGGTTTATAGCTAGGAGTAGGGTTATGATAAAAATATGGTTAAAACTAGGGTTACGGCTAGGGTGAGAGTGAGAGTTTGTCTTACGTCTAGGCTTAGTGTTTTGTTAGGTATAGGGCTTAATTAGAGATAGGATTAGGGCTAGGTTTAGGTTTAGGTTTAGGCTTAGGTTTATTTTTGGGCTTGGGGTTATGTTTTAGTGTAAGTAATGGGGTTAGAGCTAGGTTTATGGCTAGGACAAAGGTTAGAATTAGGGTTAGGGCTAGGGTTTCATTAGAGTTATGATTAAGGCTAGGTTAAGGGCTAGGATGAGGGCTACGGTTTGTGTTTTGGTTAGGGCTAGGATTAGTGTTAGGGAAAATGTCAGTTCTAGGGTTATGGTTAGGGATAGTTTTATGTTTAGGTTTATAGTTATGTTTAGTGTAAGATTAGATTTTAAGTTAAGGGTCAAATTTAGACTTAGGGGTATTATTAGGGTAAGGGTCATGTTTAGAGTTTTGTTTAGGTTAGGGTCTAGGGTTAGGGCTCAAATTAACAGTAGGATTTGGGTTAGGGTAATGATAGGGTTAGGTTTACGGTTCATGTTAGGTTTAGCATAATGGATAGTGTTAGGTTTAGGCATAGGGTTAGATTTAGGCCTCGGGTTAGCATTAGAATTAGGGCTATGTTTGGGTAATTGATAGGGTTAAAGCTAAGTTTTAGGGCTAGGGTTATGGATAGGATTAAGGCTAGGGTTAGGGTTAGGATTAGGGCTATGGTTTGTGTTAATTTTAGGGCTGGGATTACAGCTAGGGCAAACGTCAGTTCTATAGTTACATTAGGAATAGTTTTAGCGTTAAGTTTATGGCTAGGTCTAGTATAAGTGTTAGGTTTAGTGGTAGGGTCAGGGTTAGAGCTAGATATATTATTATGGGAAGGGTCAGAGTTAGGGTTTGGCTTAGGTTAAGATTAGGATTAGGGCTCAAATTAGCATTAGGATTAGGGTTAGGGTAATGATAGGGTTAGGTTTAGGCTTCATCTTAGGTTTAGGTTAATGAATAACGTTAGGGTTAGTGATAAGGTTAGGGTTAGCCCTAGGGTTACCGTTAGGGTTATGGTTATGGTTAGGGTAATGGATAGGGTTAGAGCTAGTGATAAGGCTAGGGTTATGGTTAGGATTCTGGCTAGAGTTAGGGTAATGTTTTGGGATAGGTTTTGGTTTAGTTTTAGGTTTAAAACTAGGGTTAAGTATCAAATAAGGGCTAGGTTTTGGGTTTGGTTAGGGCTAGGGTTAGGGGTATGGCTAAATGTATGAACTAGTGTTACAATTAGTGCCAGTTTTAGGGTTAGGGTTAGGGTGTTGTTTAGAGCAAGGGTTATATTTAGGGTCAGTGTCAGTGTCAGGGTTAGTGTTAGTGTTAGGTTTAGGACTTGAATTAGGGGTAAAGTTAGTGCTAGGTGTAGGGTTAGGTTTTGGTTTAGGTTAAGGTTTATAGTTAGGGCTATGGCTCAGTTTTATTTTAGGGCTAGGGCTAGGGTTAAGGCTAGATTTTGGATTAGTGTCAGGGTCAGGTCTAGTGTTAGAGTGAAGTCTAGGCTTAGGGTTAGGGCTAGATTTAGAGTTTAGGATTGATCTATAGTTAGGCTCATGCTAGGTTTAGGTTTATTGTAAGGAATATGGTTAGAACTAGGGATACGTCTAGGGTAAGAATTAGAGTTACTTTTAGGAGTAGGCTTAGAGTGAGGGTTAGGGTTAAGGCTAAATTAGGGCTAGGATTAGGTCTAGGTTAGTGTTAAGATTAAACCTAGAGGTTGGACTAGGGTTAGGTTTAGCACTGGGGTTAAGCTTAAGTTTAGAGGAATGGATGGGGTTATAGCTCGGTTTAGGGCTAGGGTGAGGGATAGAATTAGGATTAGGCCTGGGGTTATGGTTCAGATTAGGATTAAGGCTAGGATAAGGCCTAGGATGAGGCGTAGGTTTTCTGATAGGGTTAGGGCTATGACTCGGGCTAGGGATAATATCAGGTCTAGGGTTATGGTTAAGGATAGTTTTAGGGTTAGGTTATGGCAAGGTCTAGTGTAAGGGTTAGGTTTATGTTAAAGGTCAGCTTTAGAGCTAGAATTATTGTTTGTGTCACGGTCAGGGTCAAGGTTAGCATTTGGTTTATGTTAAGGTTAAGGGGTTAGGGCTCGAATTAGTGTTAAGATTAGGTTTATGTTAAAGGTCAGCTTTAGAGCTAGAATTATTATTTGTGTCATGGTCAGGGTCAAGGTTAGCGTTCGTTTTACGTTAAGGTTAAGGGATTAGGGCTCGAATTAGTGTTAGGGTTAGGTTTAGAGTTAAGGTAATGGAAGGGTTTACTTTAGGTTTTAGTTAAGGTTTAAGGTAATGGATGGGTTAGGTTTCAGCGATCGGGTTAGGGTTAGCATTAGGGTTAGAGTTATGTTTAGTGAAATGAATACTTTTCGAGCTAGGGTTATGGCTAGGTTATGGTTTGGATTAAGTCTAAGTTTATGGTTAGGTTTAGGGATAGGGCTAGGGTTTTGTTTAGGGTTAGGTTAGGATAAGAGTTAGTATTTGAGCTAGGGTTAGGGCTAGTGCAATGGTAAGGTTTAATGATAGGGTTAGGTTTAGGGTTCAGGTTAGGTTTAGCATAATGGATAGTGTTACATTTAGGCATAGGGTTAGATTTAGGCCTAGGGTTAGCATTAGAATTAGGGCTATGTTTAGGGTTATTGATAGGATTAGAGCTAAGTTTAGGGTAAGTGTTAGGGTTAGGGTAAGTGTTAGTGTAGGGTTGAGGTTATGGTTAGGTTAGGATAAGGGTTAGTGTTTGAGCTAGGGTTAGGGCTAGTGTGAAGGTAAGGTTTAGGTTCACTTCTGAGTTCAAGATTATGGTTAGAGTTAGGTTTGGTTTTAGTTATAGTGTTTTAATTAGGGTTAGGGTTAGTGTTAGGGTAATGGATATGGTTAGAGTTAAAGTTTGGGCTAGGGTTAAGTTTAGGATTAAGACTAGGGTTAGGATTAGAATTTAGAATAGGGCTAGGATTATGTTTAGTGTAAGGGTTAGGCTTTGAGCTAGGGTTAGGTCTAAGGAGAGGGTTAGGGTTAGAGTTAGGGTTATGGTTAGGGCTAGGCTTAGGTTTATACTTAGAGCTAAGTTTAGGCCCAGGATTAGCTATAGGTTTTCTGTTAGGTTTAGGGCTAGGGTTAGTACTATCGGTAATGTAAAAGCTAGGGTTATGTTTAGGGATAGTTTTTAAGGTTTAGGGTTATGTCTAGGTCTAGTGTTAGGTCTAGGTTTTGGGTTAGTGTCAGGTTTAAATCTAGTTTAAGTGTTAGGATCAGGGTCAGTGTTCAGGATAGGGTTTGGTTTAGGGTTAGATCCAGAATTAGGACAAGGTTTAGGTCTAGGGATAGGGTAAGTGTTTGGTTTAGGTTAATGGTTATTGTTAGGGCTAGTGCTAGGATTTTGTTTAAGTCTAGGCCTAGAGTTATAGCTATATTTAGGATTATCTTTGGGTCTAGGTCTAGTGTTAGGCTTAAGTATAAATATAGGGTTACCGGTATGTCTAGTGTTAGGCTTTGGTTTAGGTTTAGGGTCAGGTTTAGACCTAGGGTTACTTTTAGGGTCAGATGAATGTCAGGGTTAGGGTTAGAACTAGAATGAGGGCTAGGGTTAAGACTAGTAATATGGTTAGAATTGAAGTTAGGCTAAGGATTAGGGTTAGGACTAGGGTTAGCACTTGGTTTAGGGTTTGGCTTAGGGTAAGGGATAGAGTTAGAGCTAGGTTTAGGGCTTGGGTTAGGGTTAGGATTAGGGATAGTGTTAGGTTTAAGATTAGGGTTTAATCTATGTTTAGGACTAGAGTTATGGGTAGGATTTGTGTTAGGGTTAGGGCTAGGGTTATGACAACGAGTAATGTACGAACTAGGGTTACAATTAAGGCTAGTTTTAGGGTTACGGTTAAGGCTAGGTCTAGTTTTAGGGTTAATTTAAGCTAGGGTTGATGATTAGAGCTTGGATTAGTGTTAGGGTCAGCATCAGGGTAAGAGTAATTTTTAGAGTTCGGAGTAGGGCTAGGTGTAAGGTTTGGGTTTGGTTAGATTAAGGGTTTGGGTTAGGGATATGGCTTGGTTTTGTTTTGTGGCTAGGGACAGGGCTAGGGCATGTTTTAGGATTAGCATTATGGTTAGGGGTAGTGTTAGGGTTTGGTTTGGCTTATGATTACAGTTAAATTCAGAGTTAGGTTTAGATTTAGAGTAAGAGTTAGACCTAGAGTTAGGATAGGGCTAAAGATATAACTAGGGCTAGGGCTAGGGCAAGAGTTATAATTAGTCTTAGGGCTAGGGTTAGGGTTAGGATTTGATTAAATTAGGGCAAGGATTAGCACTAGGCTTAGTGTTAGTATTAGGCCTTGGGTTAGGGTGGGAATTAGGGTTAGATTTAGGGTTTTGGTTAGGTTTATGATAAGGGATGGGTTTATAGGTAGGTTTAGGGCTAGAGTGAATATTAGAATTAGGGTTAGGGCTCGGGTTATGGTTCAGGTTAGGATTAAGGCTAGGTTAAGGGTTAGGATTACGGTTAGGGCAAATTTCAGATCTAGTTTTATGGTTAAAGATAGTTTAAGGTTAGGTTTATGGCTACACCTTGTGTAAGTGTTAGGTTTAGAGTTAGGGTCAGGTTTAGAGCTAATGGTATTATTAGGGTCATGATCATGATTAGTGTTTTGGATACGTTAAGGTTTAAAGTTAGGACTCGAATTAGCATTAAGGTTAGGATCAGCATAATGATAGGGTTAGGTTTAGGTTTCAGGTTAGATTTAGGGTAATGGATAGGGTGAATATTAGGGATAGGGTTAGGTTTAGGTCTAGGGTTAGCATTAGGGTTAGGGTTATGGTTAGGTTAATGGATAGGGTTAGAGCTAGAGTTATAGCTAGGGTTATGGTTACAATTTGTGATAGGGTTATAGTTAGATTAAGGGTTAAAGCTAGGGTTAGGGATCAGAATAGGGCTAGGATTTGAGTTAAGTTAGGGCTAGTGTTAGGGTAATGGCTAATGTAAGTACTAGGATTATGGTTAGGGCTAATTTTAGTGTTAAGGGTTAGGACTAGGTCTAGTGTTAGGTTTAGGTTTAGGGTTAGGGTGTTGTTTAGACCTAGGGTTAGTTTTAAGGTCAGAGTCAGGGTGAGGGTTAGTTTTAGGGTTCAGCTTAAGACTCGAATTATTGCTAGGGTTAGGACTAGGTGTAGGATTAGGGCATGGTTTATGTTAAGTATTAGCATTAGGTGTATGGCTCAGTTTTGTTTTAGAGCTAGGGCTAGGGTTAGGGCTAGTTTTAGAATTAACCTTAGGGTTAGGGCTAGGTTAGGTTTAGGCTTAGGCTTGTTGTTAGGGTTAGATTTAGAGTTGGGGTTAGATCTAGGGTTATGGCCAGGGATATGAATAGGGCTAGGATTAGACCTAAGGTTAAGGCTAGGATTAGGCTTCCAGTAAATTATAGGGTTAGAACTAGAGTTAGGGCTAGGGTGAGAGTTAGAGTTACCCTTTGGGCTAGGGTTAGGTTTAGGGTGAGGGATAGTGCTAAATTAGGTTTAAGATTAGGGCTATGAGTAGTGTTAGGGTTAGGCCTAGGGTTAGGATAGGGTTATAATTAAGGCTATGGTTTAGGGCTAGGATAAGGACTAGGGTTTTTGCTATGGTTAGGGCTAGGATTATAACTTGGGCTAAAGTCAGGTCTAGGGTTATGGTTAGGGATAGTTTTAGGGTAGGTTTATGGCTAAGTCTAGTGTAAGGGTTAGGTATAGGGTCATAGGTTTAGAGCTAGATGAATTATTAATGTCAGGATCAGTGTTGGGCTTTGGTTTAGGTTTGAGTTTAGGATTAGGGCTCGAATTAGCATTAAGGTTAGCATTAGGGTAATGATAATGTTAGGTTTAGTGTTCAGATTAGGTTTAGGGTAATTGACAGTTTGGGCGATAGTGATAGGGTTAGGGTTAGGCCTAGGTTACATTAGCATAAAGGTAATATTTAGAGTAATAGATACTGTTAGAGTTTAAGGTTATGGCTATGGTTTATGTTTAGGATTAGGTATTGAGTTAGGGTAAGGTGAGGGTTAGATCTAGGGTTAGGTTTAGGATTATGTTTAGCGTAAGGGTTAGGTTCTGAGCTATGGTTAGGCTAGGCTTGTAGTTAGCTTCAAGGTTAATTCTAGGGATAGGATGGCCATAGGTTTTGGGTTAGAGTTTGGGTTAGAGTTAGACCTAGGATTAGTGGTAGGGTCAGTATAAAGGTCAGGGTTAGGGTTAGAATTTGGGATAGGGTTAGAACTAGAATGAGAGCTAGTGTTAGGGCTACTAATAGAGTTAGGGTTTTGGTTAGCCTAAGGATTAGGGACAAATCTAGGTTACCCTTTGGTTTAAGGGTTTTCTTAGAGTAAGGGATTGTTTTAGAGCTAGGTTTAGGGCTATAATTAGGCTTATATTTAGGGTTAAATCTAGGTTTAGGGCTCCGATTAGGGCTAGTGTTTTTTAGGGTTAGGGATAGGATTAGAGCCACAGCTAATGAAAGAACTTAGGGTTAAATTTAGGTTAGTATTAGTGTTATGGTTAGGTTTAGAGTTAGGGTTATGTTTAAGTTTAGGGTGATATTTATAGCTAGGGTTTGTGTTAGGATAAGAGTCATGTCAGTGTTTCGTTTTAGGGTTAGGGATAGGACTTGAATTATTGTTAGGTTTATTCTTAGCATTTGGTTTAAGGCAAGGGCAGTGTTTAGAGCTAGGTTGAGTGTTAGGATATGAGTCAGGGTCAGTGTTAGTTTTAAAGTTAGTGTTAGAACTCGAATTGGGGCTAGGGATAGGTCTAGGTTTAGTGTTAGGTTTTGGTTTAAGTTAATGTTCATTTTTAGGGCTATTGCTTGGTTTTGGTTTAGTCCTAGGGTTAGGTTTAGAGATAGTGTAAGTGTTAAGCTTAGGCTTAGGTTATGGTTAGATTTGGAGTTAGGGTTAGATCTAGGGTTAGGGCTGGGAGTAAGGATACAGCAAGGGTTAGAGCTAGGGATAGGTTTATGGTAAGGGATAGGGTTAGAACTAGGGATAGATATAGGGCAACAGTTAGAGTGAGTCTTAGGGGTAGGTTAGTGTTAGGGTTAGAGATAGGGCTAAATTAGTGCTAGGATTAGGGCTAGGTTTATTGTTTGGCTGAAGCCTAGAGTTAGGGTTAGTGTTAGGTTTAATTTTAGGGTAAGAGATGGCATTATAGCTAGGTATAGAGGTAGCCTGAGGTTTACAATTTGTGTTAGGGGTAGGGTCAGGGTTAGTGTTATGATTAAAGCTAGGTTTAGGGGCTAGGATGAGGACTAAGGTTTGTTTTAGATTTAGGACTGTGATTAGGACTAGGGCTAATTTCAGGTCCAGAATTATGGTTAAAGATAGTTTTAGGGTTAGGATTATGGCTACGTCTATGGTGAGGTTTATGTGTAGGGTTATGTTCAAGTTTAGAGCTAGGGGTTTTATTAGGGTCAAGGTAAGGATTAGGGTTTGGGATAGGTTAAGGTTTAAAGTTAGGGCTTGAATTAGTTTTAGTGTTAGGGTTACGGTAATGATATTGTTAGGTTTAGGTTCAGGTTAGGTTCAGGGTAATAGATTGGGTTAAAATTAGGTATTATGCCTAGGGTTAGCATTAGGGTTATGGTTTTGGTTATGGTAATGGATAGAGTTAGAGATCGGTTTAGGCTAGGTTTATGCTTTGGAATCAGGCTAGGGTTAAAGCTAGGATTAGGGCTAGGTTTTGGGTTAAGTTAGGGCTAGGGTTAGGGTGAGGTTTAGGTTTAGCGTTAGGGTTAGGTTTAGAGTTAGTGTTAGATTTAGATGTAGCACAAGGGCTAAGTTTTGGGCTAGCTGTGGGCTAGTGTTAGGGCTAGGCTTTGGGTTACTGTAATGGATAAGGTTAGAACTAGGGATAGGGCTAGGGTGAGAGTTAGAGTTAGTCTTAGGGCTAGGGATATGATTAAGTTTAGGGTTAGGGCTAAATTAGGGCTAGGATTAGAGTTAGGGTTAGCATTAGGGTTAGGCCTTGGTTTAGGGCTAGGGTTAGGATTAGGGTTAGGATATGGTATGATGTTATAGCGAGGTTTTTGCTTAGGGCAAGGGGTAAATTTAGGGTTAGGGATGGTGTTAGAATTAGGGTTAGGGCCAAAATTAGGGCTTTTTTTTTTTTTTTTTTTTTTTTTTGGAATAGGGCTAGCATTAGGACTATGGCTAATGTCACATGTAGGGTAATGGTTAGAGATAGTTTTAGGGTTAGGTTTATGGCTAGGTATAGTGTAAGGGTAGGTTGAGGGTTCAGGTCAGCTTTAGAGCTAGGGGTATCATTAGGGTCAGAGTCAGGGTTTGTTTAGGTTGAGGTTTAGGGTTAGGGCTCAAATTAACTTTAGTGTTAGATTTAGGGTTAGGGTAATGGATATGGTTATGTATAAGTTTCAGGTTAGGTTTAAGTTAATAGATAGGCTAAGGGTTATGGGTAGGGTTCAGGTTATTCTAGAGTTAGCATTAGAGGTAGAATTACGATAAGCTAATTGATAGGATTAGAGCTAGAGTTAGGGCTTGGGTTATGGTTAGGATTAAGGCTAGGTTTAGGGTTAGGGTTAGGGTTAGGGTTAAAGCTAGGGTTAGGGTTCGGATTAGGGTTAAGTTTTAGATTAGCTTAGGGCTAGGGTTAGAGCTACGGCTAATGTAAAAACTAGGGTTACGATTAGGGCTAGTTTTATGACTAGGGTCATGGCTAGGTCTAGTATTAGGGTTAAGTTAAGCTTTAGGGTGAAGATTTGAGATGAGGTTATTGTTAGGGTCAGAGTCAGGGTCAGTGTTAGTTTTAGGGTTAGGGATAAGACTCAAATTAGAGATAGCATTAAGGCTAGGTGTATGGTTAGGTTTTGTGTTAAGGTTAGGGCAATAATTAGGACTAGGGCTATTGTCAGGTATAGAGTTATGGTTCGGTTAGGATTAGTGTTAGGGCTATGGCTCAGTTTTGTTTTAGGGCTAGGGCTTGGGTTAGGGCTAGTTTTAGGATTAGTGATAGTGTTTGGGCTAGTGGTATGGTGAAGTTTAGGCTTACGGTTAGGGTTAGATTTAGAGTTATGGTTAGATCTAGGATTAGAGCTAGGGTTAGGGCTAAGGTTAGGGCTAGTGTTAGGGTTATGGTAACAGATAAGGTTAGTACTAGAAATAGGTCTAGGGTGAGAGTTAGAGTTAGTTTTAGGACTAGGGTTCGAGTTAGGGTTATAGTTAGCCATAAATTAGGGCTAGGATCAGAGCTAGGGTTAGTGTTATGTTTAGGCCTAAGGTTAAGGCTCGGGTTAGGGTTAGTGATAGTGTTAGGGTTAGGCTTAGGGGAAGGGGAAGGGATGTGGTTATACCTAGCTTCAGAACTAAGGCAAGGGTTGAAATTAGGAATTGGGTAAGGTTAGGGTTCAGGTTAGGATTAAGGTTAGGTTTATGGCGAAGATGAGGGATAAGGTTTGTGTTAGGTTTAGGGCAAGAATTAGGTAGAGGGATAATGTCAGTTCTAGGGTTATGGTTAGGGATACTGCTAGGGTTTGTTTTATGGCTAGGTCTAGTGTAAGGGTTACATTTAGGGTTAGGGCCAGGTTTAGAGTGAGGTGTATTATTAAAGTCAGTGTCTTGTTTATAGTTTGGTTTAGGTTATGGTTTAGGCTTAGAGCTCAAATTAGCTTTAGGGTTAGTGTTAGGGTCAGAGTAATTGATAGGTTGAGTTTTAGTGTTCAGGTTCGGTTTAGGTAATGGATAGGGTTAGTGTTAGCAATAGGTTTAGGTTTAGGCCTAGGTTTAGCATTCGGTTTAGGCTTATATTTAGGGTAACAGATAGGTTAGAACTAGGTTTATGGTAGGATTATGGGAGGGTTAGTGTTAGGGTTAGGGTCAGGCCTAGGGTTAGTGTTAGGGTTAGATTTAGAGTAAGTGTTAGGGTTGGAGCCATGGTTAGGGCTGGGGCAAATGTTAGGGTTAGTGTCAGATCTAGGTTTAGGATTAGTGTTAAGTTGAGGGCTAGGGTTAGCATTACGTTTAGGATTATGTTTAGGGTGAAGGATAGAGTTAGAAGTAGGGTTTGGCCTTATGGTTAGAATTAGGGCTAGGATTAGGGTTCATGTTAGGGTTAGGGCTAGGGTTATGTTTATGGTAAGGGTTAGTGTTTGAGCTAGGGTTAGGTCTAAGGCGAGAGTTAGGGTTAGGGTTACACGTAGGGCTAGGGTTAGGGCTAGGATTAGGGCTAAGTTTTTTGTGAGGTTTAGGGCTAGTGTTAAGGCTATGGGTAATGTAAGAGATAGTGTTAGGATTATGGTTAAGTCTAGGTTTAGGGTTATGTCTAGATTTTGGGTTAGCATAATGTTTAGAGCTAGGGTTTTTGTTAGGAGAAGGGTCGTTTTTGTGTTAGGGTTAGGTTTATTGTTGGGGCCAGAATTAAGGCTAGTGTTAGGTCTAGAGGTATGGTTAGTGTTTGGGTTAGGTTAAGGGTTATTGTTAGGGCTCAGGCTAGGTTTTTGTTTTGGGCTAGTGATACAGATGTAGCTAGATTTAGAATTATGCTTTTATCTAGGTCGAGTGTTAAGGTTAGGTCTAGGTACAGGGTTACCCGTTGGGCTAGTGTTAGGGTTCGGTTTAGGGTTAGGGTCAGGTTTCAACCTAGGGTTAGAGTTAGGGTCAGAATAAGGGTCAGGGTTAGGGTTAGGTTTTGGGTTAGGCTTAGAGCTAGAATGAGGGCTAGGGTTAGGATTAGTATTAGAATTATGGTTTGGTAGGCTAAGGATTAGGGTTAGGACTAGGTTAGTATTACTTGAGGGTTTGGCTTAGGGTAAGGGATAAGTATAGAGCTAGGATTAGCGCTAGTGTTAGGGTTAGGGATAGGGCTAGGCTTAATGTTAGGGTTAGGTTTAATGCTAGGTTTAGGTCTCGGATTAGGGCTAGGTTTTCTGTTATTACAGGACTATGGCTAATGTAAGAACTGGCATTATGACTAGGTCTCGTTTTAGCGTTAGAGTTAGGGCTAGGTCTATTGTTCAGGTTAGGTTTAGGTTTAGCGTGATGTTTACAGCTAGGGTTAGTGATAGGGTCTGAGTCAGGGTCAGGGTAAGTTCTAAAGTTAGGGTTAGAACTCGAATTAGGGCTAAGTTAGGGCTAGGTATAAGCTTAGGGTTTGGTTTATGTTAAGGATTAGTGTTAAGAGTATGACTCGGTTTAGTTTGAGTGATAGGCCTAGAGTTAGGGCTAGTTTTCCAATAAGCATTAGGATTAAGGCTAGTGTTAGGATGAGGTTTAAGCTTAGGTTTGGGGTTTGCTTTAGAGTTAGGGTTAGGTATAGGTTTAGAGTTAGGACAAATTTTGGGCTAGTGTTGGGGCTAGGTTTAGGACTAGGTTTTGGGTTATAGTAAGGGATAGGTTTAGAGCTAGGGTTAGTGTTAGGGTGATAGTTAGGGGTAGGGTTAGAGTGAGGTTTAAATTAGTTCTAGGATTAATGCTAGGGTTAGTGTTAGGGCTAGGCCTAGGTTTAGGGATAGGTTTAGGGTTCGGATTAGTGTAAGATATGATGTTATAGCTAGGTTTATGGCAAGGGTCCAAATACAGTTAGGGCTAGAGTTAGGGTTAGAATGAGGATTAATCCTGTGTTTAGGGCTAGGATTAGGGCAAGGTTTTGTGTTAGGGTTAGGGATATGATTAGGAGTAGGGGTAATTTGAGGTCTAGGTTTATAGTTAGGGTTCGTTTTGGTTTAGGTTTATGGCTAGTTCTAGTGTAAGTGTTAGGTTGAGGGTTAGGGTCAGGTTTAGAGATAGGGTTATTATTAGGGTCACAGTCATTGTTAAGGTTTGGGTTCAGTTAAGGTTTAGGGTCAGGGCTCTCATTAGCGCTAGGTTTATGGTTAAGGTTAGGGTAATGTTTATGGTTAGGTTTAGGGTTCAGGTTAGGTTTAGGGTAATGGATAAAGTTAGGGTTAGAGATAGGGTTAGGGTTATCCTAGGGTAAGCATTAGGGTTAGGGTTATGGATAGGGTAATGGATTGTGTTAGAGCTAGGGTTAGGGCTATGATTATGGTTAGGATTAAGGCTAGGGTTAGGTTTAGGGTTAGGGCAAGTTTTGGGGTTAGGGTTAGGTTTAGGGTAATGGTTAAGGCTATGGTTAGGGTTAGGATTAAAAAGAGATGTAGTGTTTGGATGAGGGCTAGGTTTTCGGTTAGTTCACGGCTAGGATTAGGGCTAAGGTTAATGTAAGACTAGAGTTATGATTAGGGCCACTTTTAGGGTTACACTTAGGGCTAGGTCTTGTTTTAGGGTTAGGTATACTTTTAGGGTGATGTTAGAGCTAGTGTTAGTGTTAGGGTCAGAGTCAGGGTCAAGGTTATTTTTAGGGTAAGTGTAGGACTGGAATTAGGGCTAAAATTAGGCTAGGTGTAGGGTTAGGTTTTGGTTTAGGTTAAGGGTTAGGGTTAGGGCTATGGATCTTTTTTTTTTTTTTGTGGGGGGTGCTAGGTATAGGTTTGGGCTAGTTTTAGGATTAGCGTTAGTGTTAGGGCTAGTGTTAGTGTGAGGTTTAGGCTTAGGTTTTGGGTTAGATTTAGAGTTATGGTTAGATCTAGGGTTAGGGCTAGGGATAGTGTTAGAAATAAGATTAGGTAAGTGTTAGGGTTATGGTAAGTGATAGGGTTAGATCCAGGAATAGGGCTAGGGTGAGAGTTAGAGTTAGTCTTAGTGCTAGTTGTAGGGTCAGGGTTAGGGCTAAATTAGGGCTAGGATCATGTAGGTCTAGGATTAGTGTAAAGATTAAGTCTAGGTTTAGCATTAGGGTTAGATGTAGGGGAAGGGATGGGGTAGTAGCAAGGTTCAGGACTAGGGCGATGGATAAAATTAGCTATAGGGATAGAGTTAGGGTTTGGGTTAGGATCAAGGCTAGGTTTATGGTAGGATGAGGGCTTGCATTTGCATTAGGTTTATGGCAAGAATTAGGGCTAGGACTAATATCAGGTCTAGGGTTAGGGATAATTTTAGGATAAGCTTTATGGCTAAGTCTAGTGACAGAGTTAGCTTTAGGGTAAGGTTCAGGTTTAGAGCTAGGGGTATTATAATGGTCAGAGTCAGGTTTTGGGTTTGGGTTAGTTGGAGGTTTAGGGTTAGGGCTCAAATTAGCTTTAGGTTTAGAGTTAGGGTTAAGGTAATGAATGGGGTTGGGTTCAGGCTTCAGGTTAGTTTTAGGGTTCAGTTTCGGTTTAGGGTAATGGATAGGTTTATATTTAGGAATATGGTTAGTATTAGGTTTATGGTTATCATTAGAGTAATAGATAGGTTTAGGGCTAGGATTATGTTTATGATTATGGCTAGAGTTAGGGTTAGTGTTAGGGTTTAGTCTAGGGTTAGGTTTAGGGTATGGGTTAGGGTTTGAGCTAGGGTTAGTGCTAAGACTAGGGTTAAGTTTAGTGTTAGGTCTAGGGTTAGGGTTATTATTAGGGTTAGGGCTAGGGTTATCATTAGGGTAAAGGTAGTGGACATGGTTAGATGTCGAGTTAAGGTTAGGTTTAGGTTTAGGACTAGGGTTACTGTTAGGTTTAGGGTAGCTGTTAGGATTTGTGCTAGGGTTAGGACTACAGTAAGGGTTAGGTTTATGGTTAGGTCTAGAGTTAGGTATTCGGTTAGGGTTAAAGTAGGTTTAGGGTTAGTGCTAGGGTTAACATTAGGTTTATCGTTAGGGTTGTGTAATGGGTGGGGTTAGAGCTAGGGTTAAGGCTAGGGTTAAATTTAGGATTAGGGCTAGGTTTAGGCTTTGGTTTAGGTTTTGATTTTAAGCTAGGATTAGGTTAAGGGTAAGAGTCAGGGATTAAGTAAGTGTTAGGGCTTGGTTGAGGCTTCGGGTGAGAATCAGAACTAGGGATAGAGTTAGGATAAGAGTTATTGCTAGGTGTAGTATTAGGTTTAGGGTGTGGTAAGGGAAATGGATAGATTTTGAGCTAGTGTTTGGGCTATGGTTACAGTAAGGATTAGGACTAGGATGAGGGTTAGGGTTTGGCCTAAGGTTATGTTTAGGTTAAGGGTTAAGGGTTTTGAGCTAGAGTTAGGGCTAATGCTAGGTCAAGGGTTAGGTTCAGCATTAGGTTTAGTGATAGGATTATGGCAGTTTTAGGGTTAGGGTTAGGGTTAGGGCTAGGCTTATCATTAGTGTTAGGATAAGTGTTAGGGTAATGGATATGTTTAGATGTAGGTTTAGGTTTAGGTTTAAGGTTAGATTTAGTTTTAAAGTTAGTGTGAAGGCTATGGTTATGTTTAGGTTTATTTTATGGGTTAAGCTTTGAGCTAGGGTAAGGGCTATGGTGAGTGGTAGGTTTAGGGTTAGGCTTAGGGTTAGTTTTCAAGTTATAGTTAGGGTTAGGGTTACAGCTAGGGTTATCAATAGGGTTAGGTTTACGGTTAGGGTAATGTGTAGTTTTAGAGCTAGTTTTAGGGATTGGCTTAAGTTTAGGGTTAGGGCTAGGGTTAGGGTTAGAGGTAGGGATAGGTCTAAGTTTATATTTAAGGTAAGAGTTAGGCTTTGAGTAAGGTTTAGGACTAAGACTAGGGTTAGGGTTAGCATCAGGGCTAAGGTTAGGGTTAGGGTTATGATTAGGGCTAGGTTTAGGTATAGGATTCGCTCTAGGTATTTTGTTAGGTTAAGGTGTAGAGTTAGGGCTATGGTAATGTAAGAGCTAGGATTATGATTAGGGATTGTTGTAGGGTTAGGGTTATGGGTAGGTCTAGTGTTAGGTTTAAGTTTTCAGTTACCATCAGGTTTAGAGATAGCTTAGTGTTAAATGCAGGGTCAGTGTTCAGGTTAGAGTTAGAGTTAAGGTTAAAGCCAGAATTAGGACTAGGTTCATGTCTAAGGGTAGGGTTAGTCTTTTTGTTAAGTTAAGGGTTATTGTAAGGGCTAGGGCTATGTTTTTGTTTACATCTAGGGCTAGAGTTAAAGCTAGATTTAGGATTAGGTTTAGGTCTAGGGCTAGTGGTAGGGTCAGGTTTAGGTATAAGTTTACTGGTAAGGATAGTGTTAGGGTTTGGTCTTGGGTTAGGGTCAGGTTTAGACCTATGTATAGTGTTATGGTCAGAATAAGTGTCAGGGTTAGGGTAGGGTTTGGGATAGTGTTAGAGCTAGAATGAGGGCTAGCGTTATGACTATTTATAGGGTTAGGGTTATGATTAGCCTAAAGATTAGGGATAGGTCTAGGGTTACCTTTAGAGTTAGGGTTTTTATTACAGTAAGGGAAAGGGTTAGAGATAGTTTTAAGGGTAGGGTTAGGGTAAGGGTAATGTATACTGTTACAGCAAGTTTTAGGGCTAGGGTGAGGGTTAAATTAGGGTTAGGGATAGGGTTAAGTGTAAGGTTATGATTAAAGTTAGTGTTAGGCCTAGGATTAGGACTAGGGATTGTGTTAGAGTTAGGTTAGCATTAGTGCTAGGGATAATGTCAGGTATAGGGTTATGGTTATGGATAGTTTTGGGGATAGGTTTTTGGCTAGGTCTAATATAAGGGTTAGGATGAGGATTAGGGTCAGGTTTGGAGGTAGGGGTATTTTTATGGTCAGGGTCAGAGTTAGGGTTTGGTTTAGGTTGAGGTTTAGGATTAGGGCTCAAATTAGCATTAGGGTTAAGGCTTGAATTAGGGTAATGATATGGTTAGGGTTCGGGTTCAGGTTAGGTTTAGGGTAATGGATAGGTTAGGGTTAGGGATAGTGCTAGGCTCAGGCTGATGATTAGCATTAGGATTAGGGTTAGGGTTATTGTTAGGGTAATGGATAGGATTAGAGCTAGGGTTAGGGCTAGGGTTATGGTTAGAGATAGGGCTAGGGTTAGGGTTAGGTTTAAGTTTAGTGCAAAGATTAAAATTAGGGTTAGGTTTAGGGAAAGGTTAGGGAGAGGTTTAGGCTTCGAGTTAGGGTTAAAGCTAGGGTTGGGTCTTGGATTAGGGATAGGTTTTGGGTTACATTTGGGCTCTTCTTAGGGATATGGCTAATGTAAGACCTAAGGTTACTACTAGGGCTAGTTTTAGGGTTACATTTAGGACTAAGTTTAGTTTTAGGATTAAGTTTAGGTTTAGGGTGATGTTTTGAACTAGGGTTAGTATTAGTGTCACGGTTCATTTTAGGCTTAGGGATAGGACTCAAATTAGTGTTAGGCTTAGGGCTTAATCTAGGGTTAGGATTTGGTTTAGGTTAAGGGGTAGTGTTAGTCCTATGGCTCGGTTTTGTTTTAGGGCTAAGATTAAAGTTAAGGGTAGTTTTATGATTCACATTAGTGTTATTGCTACTGATAGTGTGAGTTTAGGCTTAGGAGTAGATCTACAGTTATAGTCATTCTAGGCTTAAGGTTATGGCAAATGGTAGAGCTAAGATTAGGGCTAGTGTTTGGGTTATGGTAAAGGATAAAATTAGAACTAGGAATAGGGATATGGCAAGATTTAGAGTTAGACTTAGGGATAGAGTTAGGGTTAGGGTTAGGGCTAAATTTGGGCTAGGAATAGTTCTAGGGTTAGTGTTAGGCTTAGACCTAGGATTAGGGCTATGTTTATGGTTATGTTTAGGGTTAGGTTTAGAGGAAGGGATGCCTTTTTTATTTCCAGTTACCCATAGGTGTCAAAATGAAGTGAAACCTTAAAATACAAAGTGTTCATGATAGTGAACCATTGAATTGAGAAGAACATACCTTGGGAGCACACTAAGGCTAGATTAAAGATGACTCCTGCCCAGTATCAAAGAAATTTGAACAAAACTAACTCTCACCCTAATATCACCTCTAACCCTAGCCCTAACCATAACCCTAAACCTAACATTAACCCTAACCTGATAGCAAACCATTGATCCTAGAATTACCACACTAGGGGAGCCGTGTGGGGCAAGCTAAGTGATTAATTCTACGTAGCATCAAACAAATCTGACCAAATAATAATGGGAAGTATTTCAGTACATGCATATTTTCCTGTTTTCTCCTAAAGGGCTCTCAGATTAAGTTGTTTTTTCATGCTTAAGCATAGGCCTACTTTTACAAGGAACATACCAGAGTCCCTACAGAGAACTGATGGAGTGTGTAAAGTTTCAAGCAGCTAGCACAAATCTGTTTGATTTTCAACTCTATTAACTTTTCCGTATAGGTCAAAATGAAGTGAAATCTTAAAATACAAACTGTTTCTGACAGCAAACCTGTGATCGGAGAAGGCTTAAACCTGGGGAACAGGGTAAATCTAGCTAAAAGATAAATCCTGCCAAGTATCAAAGAATTTTGAATAAAACTAACTCTAACCTTAACACTAGCTCTAACCCTAGCTCTTCCCCTAACCCTAACATATTTATGAAACATTTGACCATAGAATTTCCAAACTTTGGCAGCCTAGTGGGGAAAAATAAGGGATGAATGTTGCACAGTATCAAATAAATCTGACCCCAAAATTGATGGAGTATATCAGTACTTGTGTATTTCTCTGTTATCTCCTAAATAACTCTGGGATAAAGTTGTTTTTACATGCTTCAACTTAGGCGTACTGTCACAAGAACAAACCAGAAATTGCTCACAGAGAATTGATGGAGTGTGAAGTTTCAAGCAGCTAGCACCAATGCTGTTTGATTTCCAGCTCCATTTCCATTTACCTATATAGGAAAAAATAAACTGAAACTTTAAAGTACAAACTGTTCCTTACAGTGAACCATTAAACCTAGGTGGCCCAAACATGTAGAGTATAGTAAGGTTAGGAGAAATATGAATCCAGTCCAGTATCAAAGAAATTTTAACAAAACTAACTCTAACCCTAATACTAGCTCTAAAACTAGCTGTAACACTAACCTTAACACAAACCCTAACCTGTTTGAAAAACTGTGGATCCTAGAAGTCTCAAAATTGGGAGTGGGCTAAGCTATCAGATGAATCCTATGCAGTATCAAAAAAATATAATCAAATAATTGAGGTGGTGTTTCAGTTCATTCATATATCTCTGTTTTCTACTAAAGCACTCTTGGATAAAGTTGTTTTTGCCATCTTCATCTTAGGGCTACTTTCACAAGGAACAAACCAGAGAGTTCCCACAGAGAACTGATTCAGTGTTTGAAGTTTCAAGCAGCTAGCACCAACCCGGTTTGATTTCAACCTCCATTTTCACTTACCTATATGGGTCAATATGAAGTGAAACCTTAAAATACATAGTGTTCCTGTTAGTAAACCATTGAAATGAGAAGGACCAAACCTGAGGAGCATATTAAGGCTACTTAAAATATGACTCCTTCCAAGTATCAAAGAAATTTGTACAAAATTTACTCTCACCCTAATACTACATCTAACCCTAGCCCTATTCCTAAACATAAAACTAACCCTAATCTGATTAGAGAACCATTGATCCTAGAAGTCCCACACTTGGAGAGCCTTGTGGGGCAACCTAAATAATGAATCCTACTCAGTATCAAACAAATCTGACAAAATAATTATGGGAGGAATTTCAGTGCATGCATATTCTCTGCTTTCTCCTAAAGAGATAAAGTTCTTTTTGCATGCTTCAGCTTAGGCCTACACTCACAAGGAATATACCAGTGTCCCCAAAGAGAATTGAGGATGTGTGTGTAGCTTCAGGCAGCTAGCATAAACCCTGTTTGATTTTCAGGTCCATTTACATTTACTTGTATAGGTCAAAATGAAGTAAAATGAAAATATTAACTGTTCCTGACACCAAACAGTCGAACCAAAAGGCCTAAACCTGGGAAACAGATTAAGGTTAGTTAAATATGAATTCTAGATTGTATCAAAGCAATTTGAATAAAGTAACTCTAACCCTAACACTACCTCTAAACTGAGCCCTAATCCTAACCCTAAACATTAACATAGCGCTATCCCTAACCCTAACTTTAACCCTAATTTTAACTGTAACCATTGCCCAAACCCTAGATCTCACTCTATCCATTACCATAAATCTAACCCTAACCCTAATGTTAAATGTAACCCTAACCCTAACATTTACCCTAGACATCCTCTAACCCTAACCCTCTCCCTAGCCCTAAATCTAGCTCCAACCATACAACTTACCCTAAACCTAACCCTAACCTTAGGCCTAATCATAACCCTAACCCTAACCTTAACACTAACTCTAATCCTAACCATAAATGTAGCACTAACCCTAGCTGTAATCCTATTGTTCACCTAAACATAAGCCTAACACAAATGCTAACAATAGGACTGAACCTATCTGTATAGCTATCCCTAAGGCTATTAAAAACCCTAAACCTAACCTGAACCCTAAACCTAACCATATCAATTACCCTAAACATAATGCTAATTCGAGACTTGACCCTAACCGAATCCAATCCATAATCCTGACCACCTAACTCTAAACCTGACCTTTACCCTAAACCTAACCCTTAGGGTAGATCTATTCATAATCAAATCCTACAACTACCTTTAACCATAATGGTAGACATAGCATTAGCCATAGCCTTAATTCTAGGCCTAGCCCTAACACAAACCCTCACCCGAATGGTAAACCTAGCCTTAATTCTAACCCTCACCATAACCCTAACCCAAGACCTAATGCTAACCATAACCCTAGCCCTAACCTTAACTCTAACTGTATCCATTACCCTAAACATAACCCTTAGACTAATGCTAACCCTAGGAATAACCCTAACCCCATTACTATCCTCAAAACTATGAATTACCCTAAACATAATCTGAAACTTAAACCTAACCCTGTCTTTACCCTAATGCTAACCCTAACTCTAATTTGAGCCATCACTCTAAACACAAACCTAAACCAAGCCCTAACACTGACCCTGGTGCTAAGAATTCCCTAGCTCTAAACCTGACTATTAACATATACCTAACCCTTTAAATAGACGTAGCCATAAATCTTTCCCTAAAACTATCCCTAACTGTAACCTTAGACCAGACATATCCCTAGCCACAATTCTAGCCCTAACCCTAACACAAACCATATCACTAAACATAGCCTTAATTATAAACCTAACCCAAACTCTAGGCCTAACCCTGACAGTAACCCTAGCCCTAATCTTAGCCCTAATTTAGCCCTATTCCTAACTCTAGTCCTAAGACTAACTCCAACTCTCACATTAGATCTTTCACTCATTCTAACCCTATCCCTTACCGTAACCCTAATCCTAGCCCTAACCCTAGTCCTAACCCTTGCCCTATCCTTTGCCCTAGCACTAGCCTTAGACAAAACCTAATTCTAAATCAAGCTTTAACCCAAAGACTAAGCCCAACTCTAACACTAGCCCAAACCATAACACTAATCCTAAAACTAACCCTAACCATAGCCCTAGCCCTAAAACAAAACCTAGCTATAGCTATAACCCTAACCCTTAACCTAAACCAAAACCTAACCTTAAACCTAACCCTAACCCTAGCCCTAATATGAGTTGTAAGCCGAACCTTTAAACTAACCCTGAACTTGACACTGACCCTAACACTACTAGTTCTAAACATCATTTAAACCTAACCCTAACACTAACTCTAGCCATAAAACCCTAAAACTATACCTAAACATCACCCTAGTACTTACATTAGCTATAACCCTAACCCTATCCCTAACTTAACCCAAAACCTAGCCCTAATTCAAGCTTTAACCCTAGTGCTACTCATAACCATTAACCTAGCCCTAAACGATTCTGTAACTCTATCCATTACCATAACCATAACCATAAGCCTAATGCTAACCCTAGGCATGAACCTAAATCTATCCCTAACCTTAACCCCATCTATCACCCTGAACCTAAACTGAACCTTAAACCTAACACTATCATTACCAAACCCTAACACTAACACTAATTTGAGCCTTAATTTAAACCATAACTTATCACAAACCCTAGCCCTGACCTTGACCCTAATAAAACCCCTAGCTCTAAACTTGAACATAACCCTACACCTAGCCATTACCATAGACATAGCCATAAACCTAACCCTAAAACTATCTTTAACCATATTTCTGGACCTGAAATTAGCCCTAGCCCCAACCCTACTCCTAAACCTGAAACAAACCCTAGTCATTATCCTAGCCCTAAACCTAGCTTTAATCATAACCCTAACCCTAAACCTACCACTAACCTTAATTCTAACCCTCACACTACTTCTATACCTAGCTATAATGCCATCTCTTACCCTAAACTTAACCCTAACCTTAAACTTAACTCTAGGTTTAAGCCAAACAATAAACCTAGCCCTAATCCTAGCATTAAATTTAGCCCTATCTCTAACCCTAACACTAACCCTAGCCCTGAGACTCACTCTAATTCTCCCCTTATACCTGTCCCTAGTTCTAACCCTATCCCTTACCTTAACCCTATTCTTAGCCCTAACCCTTGCCCTATCCTTAGTCCCAGCCCTAACCCTAGATCTAACCCTAACTCCAAATCTAACCCTAACCCTAAGCCTAAGCTTAAAACTTACACTATCCCTAAACCTAACACTAGGACTAAACCAAAAGCAAGCAATAGCTCTAACCCTAAACATTAACTTAATCCAAACCCTAAGACTAAACCTAGACATATCTCTAGCCCTAATTTGAGTTCTAACACTAACTTTAAAACTAACACTGACCCTGACTCATATCCTAACATTCAACCTAGCTCTAGACACCGCCCTCACCTTAAAATGAATGCTAAGAATAAACCTAACAATAATTTGAGTCTTATTTCTAACTGTAAAATGAACCCTGACTGGACTCTTATCCTAACACAAAACCCTAGCTATAAATATCACCCTAAACTTAAACCTAACCCTAACACTAAACCTAACCATAACACTAAAACTAACCTAATTTTAACCCTAGTTCTTACATTAGCTGTAGCCCTAATACTATCCCTAACCCTAACACAAAAACTAGCTCTACTCAGAGCCCTAAACCTAGATTTAACCCTAACTCAAACCCTAAATATACCCCTAATCCTAGCTCTAAAGCAATCCCTTGCCCTAAGAAAAACCCTAAACCTAAGGGTAAACCCTAATCCTTAAGCTAACCAAAACCCTAACTCTATTAATACCCTTAACCCTAGCTCTCATTCTAGTTAAAACCCTATCCCAAATTCTAACCCTTACCCTGACCCTTATACTGACCATACCACTAATCCTAGGTCTAACTCTAACCCTAAGTATAACCCAAAACCTATGATAATCCTATTCCTAGACCTAACCCTGAAGCTAAATCTCAGCCTAGCCCTAACCATAGCTCAGAACCTAACCCTTACACTAAACATAACCCTAAACCTAACCCTAGTTCTAACCCTCACCCTAACCCTAACTCAAGATATAATCTTAAACATACCCCTAGGCCCATCATTAACTCTAACTGTATCCATTACCCTAAGCATTACCCTTACCCTAATGCTAACCCTAGGCCTAACCCTAACCCTATCACTATCCCCCAAACTGTCAATTACCCTAAACCTAACCTGAATCCTAAACCTAACATTATCATTATCCTAATGCTAACCCTAATGCTAATTCAAGCCCTAACCATAAACTCAAACCTAAACCAAAGCCCAACACTGACCCTGACATTAATAATTCCCCCAGCTCTACACCTGATTATTACCCTATAACTAACACTTACACTAGATGTAGACTTAAACCTAACTCTAAAATTATCTCTATCCATAACCATAGACGTGAATTTAGCCCTAGCCATAATCCTAGGCATAACCCTAGCATAAACCCTAGTCCTTATTCTAGCCCTAAACATAGCCTTAATTATAACCCTAACCCTAACCCTAGGCCTAACACTAATACTAACCCTAGCCTTAATCTTAGCCCTAATTAAGCCCCCCATAACCCTAACCCTAACCCTAGCCCAAAGACTAACTCTAACTCTCACCCTAACCCTAACTCTAGTTCTAACCCTATACTTTACTGGAAGCCTAATCCTAGCCCAAACCGTAGGTCTAACCCTAACCCTATTCATATCCATGATCATAATCCTAGATCTAACCCTAACTCTAAATATAACCCTAAAAATAAGTCTAAACCTAAAAATAACCCTAGCCCTAACCCTAAGGCTAATCCTAAAACTAGCCTTAACCCTATCCCTAGCTCTAAAACAAAACCAAGCCATAGACTTAACCCTAATCATTAACATAAACCAAGCCCTAATCCTACACCTAGCCCTAACCCTACCAATAATTTGAGTCTTAAACCAAACCTTCAAACTAACCCTCACCCTGACTCTGACCTTAACACTAACCCTAGTTCTAAACATCACCCTAACCCTAAACCTATACCTAACACTAGACCTAGTCCTAACCCCTAACACTAAAATTAGCCCTAATCATAATCCTAGTACTTACATTAGCCAAAAACCTAAACCTAGCCCTAACTTGACCCAAATCCTAGACCTATTCTGAGCCATAGACCTAAACAAAATCCTAGCACTAGCCCTAACAATAACCCCTAATCTAAACCAAACACTTACCCTATCCCTAAACCTAACCCTAGTCCTAATTCTGGCTCTAACCCTAAACCTAACACTATTTCAAACACTGACCCTGATCCTAACACTTAAACTAGCTTTAAACCTGACACTAACCCAAAACCTAAACCTAGCCATAACCCTAAACCTAAAAGTAGCCCTAAACATAATTCTAGCTTTTACATTACCCATAGTCCTAACCCTAGCCCTAATCCTAACACAAAACCTAGAGCTAATCCTAGGCATAAACTTAGCTCTAAGCATAAACCTAAGCCTAGCCTTAGTCCAAACCCTAACTCTAACCCTAACTCTCTCCTTAGACCTAACCCTAGCTCAAAGCCTAACCCTTACACTAAACATAGCCCTAGCCCTATCCTAAATCCTAATCCTAACTCTAGCCCTAATCCTAACCATAATCCTAGCCCAAACTTTAGCTGTAACCATTTCCATTACAATAAACCTAGCCTAAATCTACTTAAAACCCAGTCCCTAACACTAAACCTAACTCTATCCATAATCTTGAACTTAGAACTAAACCTAAACCTGCCCTTCCCACTGCCCTAACCCTAGCTCAAACACTAACCCTTATCCTAACCTAACCATAACCTTAACCCTAAACTAACCTAATCTTAGACTTAATCCAAACCATAACGTAGCCTTAACCCTAGCTCTAAAACTATCCATTACACTAAACATAACCCTAACCCTAATGCTAACCCTAACCCAATACCTAAACCTAAACCATCCATTACCCTAAACCTTAACTAAAACCTAAAGTAAACCCTTCCATTGCCTTAAATGTAAACCTAACCCTAACACTAGTTCGAGCCCTAACACCTTAACCTTAACGTAAACCAAACGCTAAACCTGACCCTGATCATGACACTAATAATAACCATAGCTCTAAAGCTGACCTTTAACCTAAAGCTAACCCTTGCACTAGACCTAGCCATAACCTAACCCTAAAATTATGCTTAACCATAACCCTAGACCTGATATTATCCCTAGCCAGAGTCCTAGCCCTAAACCTATCAGAAAACCTACCCCTCATTCTAGCCCTTATCCTAGACTTAATCCTAAACTGAATCATAACCCTAGGCCTAATCCTAATTCTAACCCTCACCCTAGCCCTAAACCTAGCTACAACCCCACCCATTCCCCTAAACTTAACCCTAACCCCAGTGCCAACCCTAAATCTAGCCCAAACCCTAGGCTTAAACCTAACACTAACCCAAGGTCTAATCCTAGCCCTAATTTAGCCCTAACCCTAACACTCACCCTAAGCCTACTCCTAAGAATAACTCTAATTCTCACCCTAGACATATCCCTAATTCTAACCATATTCCTTGCCATAAACCTAACACTAGCTCTAACCCTAGCATGAGCCCTAACCCTAGATCACCCCTAACTCTAAATCCAACCCTAACCCTAAGACTAAACTTCACTCTAACACTAGCCCTAACCCTGAGGGTAATTAAAAATCTAGCCTTAACCCTAGCCCTAGCCCGAGCCCTAAAACAAAACTGAGTCATAACCCTAAACATAACCCTTAACCTACACCAAAACCTAAACTTACACCTAGCACTAACTTTAGCCCTAATTCGAGTCCTAAAACTAACACTAAAACTAACCCCGGACCCTGACACTGACCATAAATATAACCCTTGCTCTAAACATCACCCTAACCCTAACCCTAAAACTGGCACTAATTGTAACACTAGTTCATACATTAGCCATACCCCTAACCCTAATCCTAACCAAACCCAAAACCTAACCCTCATTTTAGTTTTAACCCTTGTTTAAGCCTAAAACTTACCCAAAACCTAGCCCTAAACCTTACCCTAACCCTATCCAGAATCCTAACCATAACCCTAGCCTTATCACTAGCTCTAACCATATCCATTACCCTAACCATAACCATAACCCTAATGGTAACCCTAGGCCCAACCCTAACCTCATCACTAACCGTAACCTTATTCATTAACCAAAACGTAACCTGGACCATAAACCTAACCCTATCATTACCCTAACCCTAGCCCTAATGCCAATTTGATCCCTAAACCTAAACTTAACCTAAGCCAAACCCTAACTCTGTCCCTTCCTGTAATTTTATACCTAGCTCTAACCCTGACCCTACCCCTAAATCTAAGCCTTATACTAGACCTAACCATAAACCTAGCCCTAAACTTAGCTCTAACCCTATCAATTACCCTAAACATAACCCTAATTCTAATGCTAACCCTAGGCTAAATCTAACAAACCGTAACCCTATCCATTAGGCTAAACCGAACCTGAACACTAAACCTAACCATATCATTACCCTAACCCAAACCCAAGTGCTAATTTGAGCCCTAACCCTAATCCCTAACCTAAACAAAACCCTAAACATGACCCTGACCCTAATAATAACCCTAGATCTAAATCTGACCCTTACACCAAATTTAACCCTTACACTAAACATAACCATAAACCTAACCTTAAAACTATCCCTAACCATAATCCTAGAACTGACATTCGCCCTAACACTAATTCTAGCCCTAAATAAAACACCAACCCTAGCCCTCATTCTAGCACTTAACCTAGTCATAATCATAACTCTAACTAAACCCTAGCCCTAAACCCAGTTCTAAACTTCATCCTAGCCCTAAACCTAGCTCTAACCCAATCATTTACACTAAACCTAACCCTAAGCCCAAAATTAAAACTAGGCCTAAACATAAACATAAACCTAGCCCTAAACCTAGCCCTAATTAAGCCCTATACCTAACCAAACCCTAAGTCTAGCCCTAAGACTAACTCTCACTCTCGCCCTAGCCCTATCCTTAGTTCTAACCCTAGTTTTATCATAACCCTAATCCTAGGTATAAACTTAGCACTAATGCTAGCCATATCCTTAGCCCTAGACCAAATCCTAACTCTGAACCTAATGTTAAACCTAAGACTAAACCTAACCCTAACACTAGTCCTAAACCTAATGCTAATCTTAAAACTAGCTCTAACCATAGCCCTAGTCCTACAAAAAAACTGAACCATAGTTCTAACTTTAAAGCTTAACCTAAAGAAAACCTAACCCTACACCTAGCCCTAACTCTAGCCCTAATACAAGTCCAAACCCTAACCCTAAAACTACCCTTGACCTTAATTTTGACTGTAATACTATCCCTAGCTCTAAACATCACCCTAACATTAAACCTAACCCTAACACTAGCCCTAGCCCTAACCCCCATCTCATAACTAGCCCAAATCCTAACTCTACTACATACATTGGCCGTAACTATAAACCTAGCCCTAACTCTAACCAAAACCTAGCCCTAATCTGAAAATAACCCTAGCTTTAACCCTAAACCTAATCCTAACACTGGCCCTAACCCTACCCTAAATGCAGCCCTAGGTCTAACCCTATCCCTTACCCTAAGCCAATCCTAAATCTAATGCCAACCCTAGACCAAAACCTAATCCTATTATTAGTCCTAACCCTAGCCCTCATTCTAACACTAACAATAACTCAAACGTGACCCTTATTCTGACTCTAATGGTAACCGTAAGTCTAAACCTGACACTAACCCTGTAATGAACCCTAACACTAGCACTAGAAATAAACCCATTCCTAAACCGAACCTCAACACTAGCCCTAGACCTAAACCTAATCCTAAATCTAGCCATATCTCTAGCCCTAGACATAAACAAAAACCTAGCCAGAGGCCTAATAATAAACCTTAACCTAACCCAAACACTAACCCTAATCTTACACCTAACACTAGTGATAATTCTGGAGTTAACCCTAAAGCTAACACTAACCTGAACACTGACCCTGACCCTAACACTAACGCTAGCTCTAAACATCACGCTAACACTAACCCTAAACCTAACACTTGACCTAGCCATAACACTAACCCAAAAACTGTCCCTAATCATAACCCTAGTTCGTACATTACCTGTACCCCTTACACTAGCCCTAACCTAACCAAAAACCTGGCCCAAATCCGAGAACTAACCCTAGATTTAACCCTAACACTAACCCTAGCCATAAGCCAGTCCCTAAACCTTCTCCAACCCTAGCTCTTATCGTATTTGTTGCCTTAAGCCAAACCATAAACCTAATGCTAACCCTAGTCCTAACCCTAATCCATAGTGTAACCCAAATCCTAACCCTATTACTAGTCCTAACCCTAGCACTCAGTCTAGCTCTAACCATAACCCAAACCCTAATCCTAACCCTGAAACTTATACTGACCTTAACACTAACCGTAGGTCTAAACCTGACCCTAACCTGAACCTGAACCCTAACATTAGCCCTACTGGTAATCCTATACCTAAACCTAAACCTAACACTTGTCCTAGACTTTAACCTAATCCTAAATCTAGCCATAATTCTAGCCCTAGACCTGAACAACAACCTTGCCCTAGCCCTAACAATCACCCTTAACATAACCCAAACACAAACCCTACTTCTAGACCTAACCCTAGTCCTAATTCTGGCACTAGCCCCAACACTCACTCTAACATGAACACTGACCCTGACCCTAACATAAACCTAGCTCCAAAGCTCACCCTAACTCAAAACCTAATCCTAACACTACACCTATCCATAACCCTAACCCTAAAACTAGCCCTAATCATAACCCTAGCTCCTAACTACCCATACCCCTAACCCAAGGCCTAAAATAACACAAAATCTAGCCCTAATCCTAGGCCTAAACCTAGCCCTCAGTGTAACCCTAAACTAACTGTAGCCCTATCCCTAACCCTAAACTTCCCCTTAGACCTAACCCTAGCTCAAAGCCTAAACTTTACCCTAAACATATCCCTAGCTATATCTCAAACCCTAACCTAACCTTAACCTTAGCCCTAATCCTAAACTTACCCATAGCCCTAACCATAGCTCTAATTCTATACACTACCTTAACCCTAGCCCTAATACTAACCATAACCCTAGACCTAACCCTAGCTCTATTCCTAACTATTACCCAAACCATAATCTTAACCCTTATGCTAACCCTAGGCTTAACACTAACCCTATCAAAATCCCTAACTTATCCATTACCCTAAAACTAACCTGTACCCTATCCCTAATCCTATTCATTATACTAACCCTAACTGTAACCCTAACGCTTATTAAAGCCCTAAACCAAAACCTTAACCTAAACTAAACTGTAATCCATATCCTGACCTTAATAATACATCTAGCTCTAAACTTGACCATTACCCTAAATCTAACCTTTACAGTAGACCTAACTATAAACATAACCCTACATCTATCCCTAACTGTAACCCTATACTTAAACCTCGACACTTACCCTAACACAAACCCTTGCTCTAAACCATATCCTAACCTAAAAACTAACCCTAACGCTAGAAAAACCCTAAATCTACCCATAACCATAACCCTAGTTCTTACATTACCCATGCACCTAACACTAGCCCTAAACCTCACACACAACCTAGCCCCAATCCTAGTCCTAAACCTAGACCTAAGCATAACCCTAACCCTATCCCTAGCACTAACCTTAACCCTAACACTGGTCCTGGCCCTAACCCTACTCAAACTGTAATCCTTACCCTAAACATAACAATAGACCTAACCCTCAACCTAACCCTAAACCTGTCCCTAATCCTAACTCTAATCATAGCACAAATCCTAGCACAAACTCTATCCATCACCTTAAACATAACCCTAATCCTAATGCTAATGCAAGCCATAACCCTAACCCTAACCCTAACCCTAACCGTAGCCCCAACTCTAAACCTAATCCTCACCCTAGCTCTAACCGTAGCTCAAACCCTAACACTTCTGCTAAAAATAACACTAACACTAACCCTAAGCCTATCTCTAAACCTAGCCAAAATCCTAATGTTAACACAATCCCTAACACTAGCATTAACCCTATCTATTACTCTAAACATAAACCTAACCCAAATGCTAAAAATCGGACTAACCCTAATCCTATCGCTAACACTAACACTATCTATTACTCCAAACCTAACCTGAACCCTAAACCTAACATGATCCATTACTTTAACCCTAACCCTAATGCTAATTTTAGCCCTAAGCCTAAACCGTATTCTAAAGCAAACCCTAAACTGGACTTTGACCATAATAATAAACCTAGATCTAAATCTGAACTTTACCCTAAAACTTTCCACTAGACCTAGCCATAAAACTAAAGTTAACACTATTCCTAACCATAACACCTTAGACCTGACATTAGCCCTAGCCCTAATCCTAGCTCTAACCCTAACACAAACCCTAGCCCTCATCCTAGCCCTAAACCTAGCCTTAATCCTAACCTGAACACTCACCCTATTCCAATACCTAATTTTAACCCTCGCCCTAGGCCTGAACCTAGCCATAACCTCATACCTTCCCCTAAAACTATCCATAACCCTAACACTAAAATTAACCCTAATTCTAGCCCTAACCATGGGTCTAACCCTAACTCTAAACCTAGCGCTAATCTAGCCCTAATTTAGCCCTAACCCTAAGCAAATCCCTAGCTCTGGCCTAAGAATAACTCTAACTCTCACCCTAGCCCTATTTCTATTTCTAAACCTGTCCATTACTGTAACCCTAACACTAGACCTACCCTTAGCCCTAACCCTAGATCTAACCATAACTCTAAATTTAACCCTAACCTTCAGCCTAAACCTCACTCTACCACTAGATTAACACTATCGCTAATAATAAAACTAAACCTAACACTAGCCTTAGCCCTTAAAAAACCCGAGCCATTACCCTAATTCTAAACCTTACCGAAACCAAACCTAACCCTACAACTAGCCATAACCCTAGCTCAAATTCAAGTCCTAGTACTAAAACTAACCCTTACCCTTGCTCATATCCAAACATTATCCCTAGCTCTATATATCACCCTAATCATAAAGCAAATGCTAACACCATTCCCAGCCCAAACCCTAACCCTAAAACTAAGCCTAATAATAACCCTAGTTCATAAATTAGCCATAGTCCTAACCCTAGCCCTAACCCCCAAACAAAAATAGCCCTAATCTGAGCCTTAAAACTAGATTGAAACCTAAACTTAACCCTACCCCTAGCCCTAAACCTAACCCTAATGCTAGCTCTAAACCTAGCTCTAACCCTATCCCTTATCTTAAGCCAAAACCCTATCCATAATGCTAACCTAGTCCTAATCGTAATCCTTAGCATAAATCAAACAATAACCCTATTACTAGTCCAAATTCTAGCCCTCATTCTAGCTCTAAACCTAACACTAGACCTAACCCTAAACCTCACACTCAATATAGACCTAACTCTAGCTCCAACCCTAACCCTTACCACAAACCTAAACATAACCATAGCCCTAACCTTAAATTTAAACCTCAATCTAACACTAACCATAACCCTATGCCTACATCTAACCATATCCATTACTCTAACCCTACCCCTACCCCTAATAATGATTCTAGCCCTAATCCAACCCTAACCCTAACCATACTCTAATCTTATCCCTAGACCTAACTCTAAATCTAACCCTCACCCTAGCCCTAACCCTAGATCAAAACCTCACCCTTATGCTAAACATAACCCTAACACTAACCCTAGTGATAACCCTAACCCCAACCCTAAATCAAGACCTATTCTTGACCATAATCCTAGCCCTAAACTTAGCTCTAACCCTATCCATTATCCTAACCATTACCCTTACCCTAATGCTAACCCTAGGCCTAACACTAACCCTATCGCTAAACCTAACCCTATCAATTACCATAAAATTAACCTGATCCCTAAACAAAAACCAATCATTACCCTAACCCTGACCCTAATGCTTATTTGAGCCCTAACCCTAAAACCTAAACTCAACCAAACTCTAACCGGACGCTGACCCAAATAATTAACCTAGCAATAAACTGGAAACTTAACCCTAAACCTAACCCTTACACTAGACCTAGCCATAAAACTAATCCTAAAACTGTCCTCTCCTGAAACGTAACACCACAACTGACATTAGCTCTAGCCCTAATCCTAGCCCTAACCCTAACAAAAACCCAAGCCCTTATCCTAGCCCTAAACCTAGATTAATCCTAACCCTAAGCCTAATCCTAGCTCTAACCCCAACACTAACCATAGCCCTAATCTTAGCCCTAATTTCACCCTATCCCTAAACCTAACCATAACCCTAGACCTAAGAATAAATCTAACTCTCACACTAGCCCTATCACTAGTTCTAAACCTATCCCTTACCATAACCCTAATCCTAGCCCTAAACTTAGTCCTAACCCTTACCCTATCCATAGCCCAAGCACTAACCTTAGATCACAATCTATCTCTAAATCTAACCCTAACCCGAAGCCTAAGCCTAACCCTAACACTAGTCCTAACCCTAACACTAATCATAAAACTAGCCTTAGCCCTAAAACAAAACCAATACATAAGCTCTATCCCTAACCCTTGAACTAAACCAAATCCTAACCTTACACCTACCCCTAACCCTAGCCCTAATTTGACATTTAAGCCAAACCCTAAAACTAACCCTGACACTGACTCTGACACGACACTAATCCTAGCTCTAAACATCACCCTAATCCTAACACTAACCTTAAAGCTAAAACTAGTCCTAATCTTAACCTTAAATTTATCCCTAATTGTAACCCTTGTATTTACATTAGCCATAATTCTCAACCGTAACCCCAATCCTAACCCTAGCACTAACTTAACCCTAACTTAACCGTAATCCTAATCCTAGCACTAACTTAACCCAAATCCTAGCCCTAATCTGAGCCCTAACCTGAGCTTTAAACCTAACCTTAAAGAAACCCTAACCCTAGCCCTAATCTTAACCATAACCCTAGCCGTAACCCTATACATTACCATAAAAATAACCCTAACCCTAATGCTAACCCTAGGCCTAAACCTAACTCTATCTCTAATCATATCCCTATCCATTTTCCTAAAGCTAACATGAACCGTAATTCTAAGCCTATCATTACCCAAACCCTTACCCTAATGCTAATTCAATCTCTAACTTTAAGTCTTAAACTATTCCAAACCATAACCTAGACCTTCATCTTAATAATACCCCTAGCCCTAAACCTGACCCTAACCCTAAACCTAAACCTTACACTGGACGTACCCATAATCCTAACCTAAAATTATCTTTAAACATAATTTTAGACTTGAAATTAGCCATACTCCTAATCCTGGCCCTAACCCTAAAACAAACCCTAGCCCTCATCCTAGCCCTTAATTATAACCATTTTCCTAACCCTTACCCTAACCCTAAAACTACTGTAATTCTATCCCTAAACATAACCCTGAACCTAACCCTTGCTCTATACTAATCATAGCTGAGAACCTAACTCTTACACTAAACATAATACTAACCCTAATCCTAGTTCTAACCCATACCCCTAATCCTAACCATAAGTCTAGCTATAACCTAAGCTCTAACTTTATCCACTACCCTAATCATAACCCATACCCTAATGCTAACTCTAGGCCTAACCCTACCTCAAGACCTAATCCTAACCATAACCCTAGCCCTAACCTTAACTCTAACTGTATCCATTACCCTAAATATAATCCTTTATCTAATGCTAACCCTAGGCCTAACCCTAAACCTTTCACTAACCTCAACCCTATCAATTACCCTAAACCTAACCTGAACCCTAAATGCAACCCTATCATTACCCTAAACATAACCCTAATGCTAATTTTAGTCCTAACCCTAATCTCAAACCTCAAAGAAACCCTAAACATTACCCTGACCCTAATAATTCTCCTAGCTCTAACCTAACCCTTAACATAAACCTAATTCTTACATTAGACCTAGCCAACACCTAACCCTAAAACTATCCATATCCATAACCCTAGACCTGACATTAGCACTAGATATAATCCTAGCCATAACCCGAACACAAACCCTAGCCCATATTAGCCCTAAACATAGCCTTAATCATAACCCTAACCTTAAACCTAGGCCTAAATTAAAACCAACCCTATCCCTAATCTTAGACCTACTTTACCCTTACCCTAATCCTAACCCTAATACTAACCCTAGCCTTAAAACTAAGTCTAACTCTCTCCCTACTCTAAAACTAGTTCTAACCCTACCCCTTACTGGAACTCTAAACCTAGCCCTAACCCTAGGTCTACTAGCCATTTCCTTAGCCCTAGCCCTAACCCTAGATCTAACCCTAACTCTAAATCTAACCCTACTGCAAAGCCTAAGCCTAAACCTAACACTAACCCTAACCCTAACGCTACTCCTATAACTAGCCCTAACTCTAGCACTAGCCTTCATACAAAACCGAGCCATAGACCTAACCTTAACCCTTAACCTAAACCAAAACCTAATCTTACACCTAGCCCTAACCCTAGCCATAATTTGAGTTTTAAACAGAACTCTAAAACTAACCCTAACCCTAATTCTGATGCTAACACTAACCCTAGCTTTAAACATCACCTTAAACATAACACTAAACCTAGCACTAACCCTAACCCTAAAACTAGCCCAAATTGTAACCCTAGGTATTACATTAGAAATAACCCTAACTTAACCCAAAATCTTGCCTAATCTTAGACCTAAACCGAGCTTTAACACTAACCCTAACCCTAACAAAAACCCAAGCCCTTATCCTAGCCCTCATTCTAGCTCTAAACCTAACACTAGACCTAAACCTAGCTCCAACCCTAACCCTTACCACAAACCTAAACATAACCATAGCCCTAACCTTAAATTTAAACCTCAACTTAACCTTAACTTAAACCAAGCACTAATAATAACCATAACCTTAGCTCTAACCCTAGCTCTAACCCTATCCATTACCCTAACCATAATCCTAACCCTAATGCTAACCCCAGGCCTAATCCTTAACATATCACTAATCCTAACCCTATCCATTACCCTAAACCTATCTTGCAACCTAAACCTAACTATATCATTACCCTAATCCTATGCTAATTCTAGCCCTAAATTTAAACCTTAACCTATCCCAAACACAAATCACGACCCTGACCCTTAGCTCTAAACATGACCCTAACCCTAAACCTAACCCTTACACTACATCTAACCTAATCCTAAAACTATTTTTAACTGAAAAGCTGGATCTGAAATTAGCCCTAGCACTAATCCTATCCCTAAACCTAGCCTTAATCCTAACACGAACCATATCCCGAGGTTTAACCCTAATTCTACCCCTCACCCTAGCCCTAAACCTAGCTATAACCCCATCCCTTACCCTAAACCTAACCATAACCCTAAAACTAATCATAATATAAAACCTCCATAACCCTTGCCTTAACATTAGGCCTAACACTAACAATAAGCCTAGCATTAACCCTAATTTAGTCCAAATCTAACCCTAAACCTAGCCTTAAAACTAACTCTAACTCTTGCCCTAGCCCTATCTTTAGTTCTATCCTTAGCCCTAGCCCAACACTGGATCTAAAACTAACTCTAAATTTAAACCTAACTCTAAATTAACCATAATCTTAATCCAAACTCTAACACTATCCCTAACAATAATGCTAATCCTAAAACTTTCCTTACCCCTAGCCCTAGCCATAAAACAAAACCAATTCATATCCCTACCTAACCCTTAACCTAAACTAAACCATAAACCTACACCTAGCCCTAAACCTAAATCTAAAGATAACCCTGACCATGACACTGATCCTAACACTAATCCTAGCTCTAAATATCACCCTAACCTTAAATTAACCCTAAAACTAGACCTAGCCTTAACCCTAACCCTAAAACTAGTCCTAATCATAACCCCAGTTCGTACATTAGGCATTTTCATAACCCTATCCCTAACCCTAAGACAAATTCTACCCCTAATACTAGTCTTAACCCAAGCTTAAACCCTAATCTTAACCCTAACACTAGCACTAACCCTAAATCTAACACTAGCCCTAACCCTATCCATTAAACTAAGGCAAATCCTAAACCAAATGCTAACCCTAGTCCTAACCCTAATCCTTAGCCTAACTTAAACACTAACAGTATTAATAGTCCTAACTCTAGCCCTCATTCTAGTTCTATGCCTAACCCTGACCCTTATTCTGATCCTAACAGTAACCCTAGGTCTAAACCTGACACTAACCCTAAAACAAACCCTAACACTTGTCCTACCGGTAAGTCTATACCTATACCTAAGCATAACACTAGATCTAGACCCCAAACTAATCCTAAATATAGCTATACTTCTAGCCCTAGACCTAAATAAAATCCTAGCTCTACCCTAACAATAACCCTTAACCTAAACTAAACACTTACCCTACCCATAGACCTAACACTAGTTCTAATTCTGGGTCTAACCCTAACCCTAATCCTATCCGAAACACTGACTCTACCCTAACATTAATGTATATCTAAACCTGACCATAACCAAAAGCCTAATCCTAACACTATACCTAGCCATAACCCTAAACCTAGTACTAGCCCTAAACATAACCCGAGCCCTAACCCTATTTCAACCCTAATCTTAAACCTAACAGTAGCCCTAACCCTAACCATAGTCCTAACCCGAGCCCTAAACCTAACACAAAACATAGCCATAATCCTAGGTCTAAACTTAGCTCTAAGCATAACCCTAACCCTAACTCTAGCCCTAACACTAACCTTAACACTAACACTTGCCTTTAACCTAACCATAGCTCAAAGCCAAATCTTTACCCTAAATATTACCCTCGCCCTATCCTAAACCAAAACTCTAACCCTAGCTCTTATCCTAACCTTAATCCTAGCTCAAACTTTAGTTCTAACCCTGTCAATTACCATAACACTAACCCTAACCATAATTATAACCCTATCTCTAACACTACAACTAACCCTAACCATAAACGTATCCCAAGACCTAACCATAAACCTAAACCTAAACATAGCCCTAACCCTAGTGGAAACATTAAGCCTTACGCTAAACGAAATCCTAAAACAAGCCCTAAACCTAAACCTAAATCTAATATTATCCATTATCCTAAATCTAACCCTAACTGTAATGAAAACTCTAGCCATAACCCAAACCCTAAACCAAACCCTAGCCATAAACATATCCATAGACCTAAACGTAAACCTAACTCTCACACTAGCCCTAACCCTAGCTCAAACACAAACACTTACCCTAACCTAACAATAACCCTAGCCCTAAACCTAACACTTACCATAAACCAAACCCTAGCCCTATCTCTAAACCTAACTTTAATTTTAGAGTTAATCCAAACCATAATCTAGCCCTAACCCTAGCTCTAAATCTATCCATTATACTAAACATAATCATAACCAAATGCTAACATTAACCCTATTGCTAAACCTAACCCATCCATTACCCTAAACCTAAAAAAGGTTTAGGACCTTATCCATTACCTAAAGGTTAGGACCTTATCCATTACCCTAACCCTAAGCCTAAACCTAACACTATTTAAGCCCTAACCCTAAACATTGACCTAAACCAAAAGCTAACCCTGAACATAACCCTAATAATAACCCTAAATCTAAACCTGACTCTTACCCTAAAAATAGCCCTAGACCTAGTTCTATCCCTGAACCTAACATTAACCCTAACCCTAAACCAAGACTTAATCCTAACCTAAACACTAACCCTAGGCCTGATCCTAATTCTAACCCTCACTCTAGCCCTAAAGCTAGCTATAACACCACTCATTCCCCTAAGATTAATCCTAACCCGAATGCCAATCCTAAACCTAGCCCTACCCCTAGGCCTAACCCTAACTCTAACCTTAGCCCTAATACTAGCCCTAATTTAGCTTTAACCCTAACCCTAACCCTAACCCTAAGCCTAGTCCTAAATCTAAATCTAACTCTCATTCTAGCTGTTTCCATAGTTTTAACCCTATCCCTTACGGTAACACTAAACCTAACCCTAACCATAACCCTGGATCTAACCATAACTCTAAGTCTAACCCAAAACCTAAGCCTAAACCTCACCCTAACACTAGCCCTAACAATAACACTAATTCAGAATCTAGCCCTAACCCTAGCCCTAGCCCTAAAAGAAAACCAAGCCATAGCCCTAATCCTAAACCTAACTCATAGAAGTAAAGATGAAGTGTAACCTTAAAACAAAGACTGTTCCTGACAGCAAAACTTGAACTGAGAAGGTCTAACGTGGGAAACATGGAAATGCGAGGTAAAAGATGAATCCTGAGCAGTATCAAGAAATTTGAACAAAACTAACTCTAACCTGAACATCAGTTCTAACACCAGCCCTAACTCTAATACTAAAACCAAGCCTTCCCTGTTATAGAGCTTGATCATAGAAGTCAAAAATTGGGGTCCCTAGTAGGGCAAGGTAACAGATGAATCCTGTGCAGTATCAAAAATTCTGACCAATAATTGGGGAAGTTGTTACAGTACATGCCCATTTTTCCTGTTTTCTCCTAAAGTGCTCTTGAATAAATTGTTTTTTCATGCTTCAGCTTAAGGTACTTTCACAAGGAAAAACCAGATCATACCCACAGTGAAGTGATTGAGTGTGTGAAGTTTCATGCAGCTAGCACAAACCCTGTTTGGTTTCCAGCTCCATTTCCATTCACACCTATAGGCCATAATGTAGTGAAAACTAAAAATTCAAACTGTTCCTGACACTGAACCATTGAACCTTGAAGGCCCAAACTTGGGAAGCCTACTAAGGTTGGTCAAAGATGAATCCTCTACAGTATCAATGTAATCTGACCAAAAAAATTCGAAGTTCTTTCAGTTCATGTGTATTTTGCTTGCTCCTAAAGCACTCAAAGATAACGTTGTTTCTTTCTACTTCAGCTTAGGGATATTTCAAAGGAAACAAACCAGAGAATGTTCACTGAAAACTGATTGAGTATGTGAAGTTTCAAGCAGCTAGCACAAACACTCTTTGATTTCCAGCTTCATTTCCATTCACCCCAATAGGGCAAAAAGAAGAGAAACATGAAAATTGAAACTGTTCCTGAAAGTAAACCCTTTTACGTAGGAGGCCCAAATATTTGGGGTATAGTAAAATAGGAAAAAGGTGAATCCTGCCAAGTGTCAGAGATATTTAAAAAAAAAAAAAAACTAACTCTAACACTAACACCAGGTCTAAACCTACTCCTAACACTAAATCTAACACTAAACCTATTCTGTTTAGAGAACCTTTGATCATAGAAGTTTTGAAATTGGGGAGTGTAGTGGGGCAAGCTTACAGATGAATCATGGGCAGTTTCAAAGAAATCTGACAAAATATTTGGGGGAGCTATTTCAGTATATGCATATGTCTCTGTTTTCTCCTAAAGTGTTCTCAGATAAATTTGTATTGCATGCTTCAGCTTATTATTAATTTCACAAGGAACAAACCAGACAGTGCCCACAAAGAATTGATTGAGTATATGAAGATCCATGCAGTTAGCACCAACCTTGTTTGATTTCCAGCTCCATGTCCATTTGCCCATGTAGGTCAAAATGAAGTGAATCTGGAAAATACAAATTGCTCCTGTCAGCAAAGAATTGAACTGAGAAGGCCAAAACCTGGGAAACATAGTAAGGCTAGGTAAAAAATGTATCCTTCCTAGTATCAAAGAAATTTAAACAAGACAAACTCTAACCCTAACACTAGACCTAACTCTAACCTAACTTGTTTAGAGAACCTTTGATCATAGAAGTCTCAAAGTTGAGGAGCCTAGTGGGGCAAGCTAACAGATGAATCCTGTGCAGTATCAAAGAAACCTGACCAAACGATTGGGGGAGGTAGTTCGGTACATGCATATTTTCCTGTTGTCTCCTAAAATGCTCTCACATAGTGTTGTTGTTGCATGCTTCATCTTTGGCATACTTTCACAAGGATAAAACCAGAGCATCCTCACAGAGAACTGATTGAGTTTGTGAAGTTTCAAGCAGCTAGGAAAAACACTGTTTGATTTCCAGCTCCATTTCCATTTACCCATATAGGTCAAAATGATGAGAAACATTAAAATTTAAACAGTTCCTGAAGGCAAACCCTTTATGCAGGAGGCCCAAACATTTGGAGTATAGTCAAAATAGGAAAAAGATGAATCCTGCACAGTATCATAGAAATTTGAAAACAAAACTAACTCTTACCTTAACAATAGGTCTAATCCTAGTCCTAACACTAACCCTAACACTAACCTTAACCTTTTTAGAGTCCCTTTGATCTTAGAAGTCCCACACTTGAGGAGCCAAGTTGGGTAGCCTAACAGATGAACCTTTCACAATATCAAAGAAATCTGACAAAATAATTGGGGAGATATTTCAGTACATGCATATTGCCTTGTTTTCTCCTAAATTGCTCTTACATAAAGTTGCTTTGCATGCTTCAGCTTAGGGCTACTTTTACAAGGAATAAACCAGAGAATGCCCATAAAAAGCTGATTTAGTGTGGGAGGTTTGAAGTAGCTAGCACCAAGCCTGTTGGATTTCCAGCTCCATTTCCATTTACACACATAGGTCAAAATGAAATGAAAACTTAAAATAGAAACTTTCAGGAAAGCAAACCCTTGACCCAAGAGGTCCAAACCTAGAGAATATAGTAAGGTTAGGTAAAAGTTGAATCATGCCCAGTATCAAAGAAATTTAAACAAAACTAAATCTAACAAAACACTAGCTGTAAACCTAGCCCTAACCTAATATTAAATCTAACCTAACCGGTTTGGAGAATCATTGATCATAGTAGTCCACAAATAAAGGAGCCCAGTGGGGCAAGCTAACAGATAAATCCTGTGCAGTATCAAAGAAATCTGAACAAATAATTGGCGGAAGTATTTCAGTACATGAATATTTCTCTGTTTTCTCCTAATGTGCTCTTGGATAAATTATTTTTTCATGCTTCAGTTTAAGGTACGTAAAACCGAGCCTAAGCCTAACCCTAACACTAGCCCTAACCCTAACACTAATCCTAAAACTAGCCCTAATCCTTGCTCTAGCCCTAAAAAAACCAAACCATAAGCTCTATCCCTAACCCTTAAACTAAATCAAACCCTAACCATATACCTACACCTAACCCTAGCCCATATTCGAGTTTTAAGCCGAACCCTAAAACTAACCCTGACACTGAATCCGACACTAACTCTAATCCTAGCTCTAAACATCAACCTAATCCTAAAACTAACCATAACACTAAACCTAGCCCTAATCTTAACCCTAAAATTAGCCCTAATTTTAAGCCTTGTATTTACATTAGCCGTAATCCTAATCCTAGCAGTAACTGAACACAAATCCTACCCCTAATTCGAGCCCTAACCCGAGCTTTAACCCTAACCCTAACCCTAACCCTATACATTACCATAACAATAATCCTAACCCTAATGCTAAACCTAGGCCTAAACCTAATCCTATCCCTATCCATTGACCTAAACCTAACATGAAACCTAATTCTAAGACTATCATTACCCAAAAACTTACCCTAATGTTAATTCAATCCCTAAATTTAAGGCTTAACCTATTCCAAACCCTATCCTAGACCTTCAACTTAATAATACCCCTAGCCCTAAACCTGACCCTAACCCTAAACCTAAACCTTACACTAAATGTACCCATAATCCTAACACTAAAACTAACTTTAAACATAATTCTAGACTTGAAATTAGCCGTATTTCTAATCCTAGCCCTAACCCTAAAATAAACCCTAGCCCTCATCCTAGCCCTAAACCTAGACTTAATCATAACTGTTATCCAAACCCTTATTCTAAACATCACCCTATCTCTAAAACTAGCATAACATCATCCCTTACCCTAAACTAAATCCTAAATCTAACCCTAATTCTATGCTTAAACTGAACACTAACCATAGACCTAATCCTAGACCTAATTTAGCCCTATTCCTAACCCTAACCCTAACCTTAGCCCTAAGACTAACAATAATTCTCACAATAGCCCTAACACTAGTTCTAATCCTAGCCCTTACCATAACCCTTACCCTAGCCCTAACCCTTGCCCAATCCTTAGTCCTAGCCCTAACCCTAGGCCTAAGCCTCACGCTAACACTAAATTTAATCCTAACACTAATCATAAAACTAGCCCTAACCCTACCACTAGCAGTAAAACAAAACCGAGCAATAGACCTAACCCTAAACCTAACTTAAACCAAACCCTAACACTACACCTAGAACTAACCATAGCCTTAATTCGAGTCCTAACACTAACCTAAAATGTGTAACTGACACTGACACATATGGTAAACTCACGCTAGCTTGAAACACCATCCTAAACTTAAACCAAAACTTAACAGTAACCCTAGCCCTTATGTGAGTGCTAACACTAATGCGGACCCTGACTCATATCCTAAAACTAACCCTAGATCTAGATATCAACCTAACCTTAAACTTAAACCTAACACTAAAACTAACCCTAATTGTAACCATAGTTCTTATATTAGCGATTGCCCTAACCCTAGTCCTAACCCTAATACAAAACTTGCCCTAATCTGAAACCTAAACTTAACTTTAACCCTAATCCTACCCTAACTCTAAACCTAAACCTAGCTCTAACTCTCTCCCTTACCCTAAGTGAAACTGTAACCCAAATGGTAAACCTAGATCTATCGATAATCCTTAGGCTAACCAAAATCCGAACCCTATTAATAGTCATGAACGTAGCCCTAATTCCAGCTCTAATCCTATCCCCCTTATGCTAACCCTGACCCTTATTCTGACCGTAACACAAACCCTAGGTCTAAAATTTACCCTAAAACTAGAGCAAACCCTAACATTGGCCATACTCCTAACTTATACCTAAAGCTAAACCTAACCCTAGCCCTAAGACTAACACTAACTCTCACATTATACCTATCCCTAGTTCTAAGCCTATCCATTACCATAACCCTAACCCTAGCCCTAACCCTTGACCTATCCTTAGTCCTAGCCCTAACCCTACATCTAACCCTAACTCAAAATCTAACCCTAAACCTAAGCCTAAGCCAGAAAGTAAAACTAGCCCTAACCCTAATGCTAATGGTAAAACTAGACCTAACCCTATCCCTAGCAGTAAAACAAACTGAGAAATCGCCCTAACCATAAACCTTAACTTAATCCAAACCCTAACACTACACCTGGACCTAATCATAGCATTAATTCAAATCCTAAACCTAACCTTAAATCTAACCATGACCCTGACTCATATCCTAACACTCACCCTAGCTCTCAACACCCTCCTAACCTTAAACTAAAACCTAAAGGTAAACCTATTCTTAATTTGAGTCTTAACACTAACCCTGACTCTGACTCATATCCTAACACTAACCCTAGCTCTAAATATCATCCTAAACTTAAACCTATCCCTAACCTAGACCTACCCCTAATCTGAACCCTAAAACTAACCCTCATTGTAACCCTAGTTCTTTACTTTAGGCATTGCCCTATCATTGGCCCTAACCCTAACCCCAAAACTAGCCCTAATCTGAGCCCTAAATGTAGATTTAACCCTAACCCTAACTCTAGCCCTAACCCTAGCTCTAAGGCTATCCCTTACCCTATGAATAACCATAAACCTAATGGTAACCCTAGACCTATGCCTAATCCTTAGGCTATCCAAAATCCTAACCTTATTAATAGTCCTGACCCTAGCCCTCATTCTAGCTCTAATCCTATCCCAAATCTGAAAACTAACCTTGACCCTTCTCCTGACCCTAACACAAACCCTAGTTCTAATCCTGACCCTAACACTAAAACCTAACACGAGCCCTGGACCTAAACCTAATCCTAAATCTAGCCTTAACTCTAGCCCTAGATCTAAACAAAAACCTAGTCCTAGGCATAACAATAACCCTTATGCTAACACAAACACTAACCCTACCCCTAGACGTAATACGCCTAATTCTGGCTTTAACCCTAACTTGAACTCTAACCCAAACACTGACTCTGACTTTAACAGTAAACCTACTTCTAAACCTGACCTTAACTGAAAATCTAAACCTCACACTAGATCTTGGCATAACCCTAACCCTAAAACTAGCCATAATAATAATTCTAGCTCTTACATTGCCCTCAACTTTTACCCTAAGCCTAAACCTAATACAAAGCTTAGAGCTAAACCTAGGCCTTAACCTAGCCCTAAGCATAACCATAAAACTAACCCTAGCCCTAACCCAAACCTAACTCTTGCCTTAGTCCTAACTCTAGCTCAAAACCTAACCCTTACTATAAACATAAATCTAGAACTATCCCTGAATCTAACCCTAAACCTAGTCCTAATCCTAACATTAAACCAAGCCCTAACCCTAGCTCTAAACTTACCCTAAACCTAACCCTAAATCTGATTGTAAACCAAGCTTTAACCCTAACTATAATCCTAACCCTAAAGAGAAAACAAACCCTAGACCTAACCCTAAACTAATATTCGCTATAGTCCTAAAAATATATCAAACCCTAACACTTACCATAAACCTAAACATAACCATAGACTTAATCCTAACCCTAAACTTAAATCTAGCCCTGTCCCTAACCCTAAAGCTACATCTAACTGTATTTATTACCCTAACCCTAACCCTAAACTTAATTATAACCCTTCCCCTAACCCTAACCCTACCGTAATCCTATCCCTAAACATAACCCTGAACCTAACCTTTGCTCTAACCGTAATCATAGCTCAGAACCTAACACTTACACTAAACATAACACTAACCCTAACCCTAGATCTAAACCATACCTTAACAATAACTCAAGACCTAATCCTAACAATAAGTCTAGCTATAACCTTAGCTCTAACTGTATCCATTACCCTAATCATAACCCATATCCTAATGCTAATGCTAGGCCTAACCCTATCTCAAGACCTAATCCTAACCATAACCGTAGGCAAATCTTAACTCTAACTCTATCCATTACCTTAAACATAACCCTTTCCCTAATGCTAAACCTAGGCCTAACCCTAAACCTATCACTAACCCCAATGCTATCAATTATGCTAAACCTAACCTGAACCCTAAATCTAACCCTATCATTACCCTAACCATAATCCTAATGCTAATTTGAGCCCTAAACCTAAACTCAAACCTAAAAGAAACCCTAACCATGACCCTGACCCTAATAATTCCCCTAACTCTAACCTGACCCTTACCCTAAAACTAATCCTTACATTAGACATAGCCAAAACCTAACCCTAAAATTATCGATAACCATAACCCTAGACCTGACATTAGCCCTAGATATAATCCTAGCCCTAACACAAACACAAACTCTAGCCCATATTATCACAAAACATAGTCTTAATCATAACCCAAACATTAAACCTAGGCCTAATTTAAAACCAACCCTATCCCTAATCTTAGACCTAACTTAGCCCTATCCCTAACCCTAACCCTAACCGTAGCCCTAAAACTAAATCTAACTCTCTCCCTAGCCCTAAAACTAGTTCTAACCCTAACCCTTACTGGAACTCTAAACCTAGCCCTAAACCTAGGCCTAACCCTAGCCATTTCCTTAGCCCTAGACCTAAACCTAGATCTAACCTTAACTCTAAATCTAACTCTAATGCAAAGCCTAAGCCTAAACCTGATCCTAACCCTAACGCTACCCCTAAAACTAGCCCTAACACTTGCCCTAGCCCTAATGCAAAACTGAGCAATAGCCCTAACCATAAACCTTAACCTAAACCAAACCCTAACCCTCCACCTAGCCCTAACCCTAACCCAAATTCTAGTTTTAAGCAGAACCCTAAAATTAACCCTAAACCTGATTCTGACGCTAACACTAAACCTAGCTTTAAACATCACCCTAAACATAACACTAGACCTAGTCCTAACCCTAACTCTAACCCTAAAACTAGCCCTAATTGTAACCCTAGTACTTACATTAGCCTTAACCCTAACCCTAGACCTAACATAACACAAAACCTAGCCTATTCTGAGCCCTAAACCGAGCTTTAACACTAACCCTAACAGTAACCCTAAATCTAGCAAAATAATAAACTTAAACTTAGCTCTAACCCTAGCTCTAACCTTATGCATTACCCTAACCATAATCCTAGTGCTAATGCTAATCCTAGGACTAAACCTTACCACATCCCTAATCCTAACCCTATCCATTACCCTAAACCTAATTTGAAACATAAACCTAAATATATCATTACCCTAATCATAAACCTATGCTAATTTGAGCCCTAAATTTAAACCTCACCCTATCCCAAACACTACTCACGACCTTGACCCAAACAATACCCTTAGCTCTAAACCTGACCCTAACCCTAAACCTAACCCTTACATTACATCCAACCTAAACCTAAACTATCTTTAAGTGTAAATCTGGACCTGAAATTAGCCCTAGCCCTAAACCTAGCCTTAATTCTAACCCGAACCATACCCGATGTTTAACCCTAATTCTAACACTTGCCCTAGCCCTAAACCTAGCTATAACCCCATCCCTTACCCTAAACCTAACCATAACCCTAAACCTAACCATTATATTAAACCTAACCATAACCCTTGCCCTAACCCTAGGCGTATCCCTAACACTAAGCCTAGCAATAACCCTAATTTAGTCCTATTCTAACCCTAAACCTAGCCTTAAAACTAACTCTAACTCTTGCCCTAGCCCTATTCCTAGTCCTATCCTTAGCCCTAGCCCAACCTGGATCTAAACCTAACTCTAAATTTAAATCTAACTCTAAATTTAACCATAACCATAATCCTAAACCAAACCCTAACACTAGCCCTATCAATAATGTTAATCCTAAAACTTGCCTTACCCCTAGCCCAAGCCTTAAAACAAAACCAAGCCATATCCCTAACCCTAACCCTTAACCTAAACCAAACCATAATTCTACACCTAGTCCTAACCCTAACTCTAAAAGTAACCCTGAACCTGACACTGATCCTAACACTAATCCTACCTCTAAACATCACTCTAACCTTAAATTAACCCTAACACCAGACCTAGCCTTAAACCTAACCCTAAAACTAGCCCTAATGGTAACCCTAGTACGTACATTAGTCATTGTCATAACCCTAGCCCTAACCCTAACACAAATCCTACCTCCAATTCTAGACCTAACCCTAGCTTAAACCCGAATCTTAACCCTAACACAAGTCCTAACCATAACCCTAACCCGAGCCCTAACCCTAGCTCTAACTCTAATCCTTACCCTAAGCCAAACCCTAAGCCAAATGCTAACCCTAGTCCTAACCCTAATCCTTAGCCTAACTTAAAAAGTAACAGTATTACTAGTCCTAACCCTAGCCCTCATTCTAGTTCTAACCCTAACCATGACCCTTATTCTGATATTAACAGTAACCCTAGGTCCAAACCTATCCCTAACCCTAAACCAAACCCTAACACTAGCCCTACCAGTAAGACTATACCTATACCTAACCCTAACATATATCTAGACCCAAAACTAGTCCTAAATATAGCTATAATTCTAGCCCTAAACCTAAACAAAATCCTAGCTCTAGTCCTAACAATAACCCTTAACCTAAACTAAACACTTACCCTACCCACAGACCTAACACTAGTCCTAATTCTGGCTCTAACACTAACCCTAATCCTATCCAGAACAGTGACCCTGACCCTAATATTAACCTATCTCTAAACCTGACCCTAACCCAAAACCTAGTCCTAACACAAGACCTATCCATAACCCTAACCCTAATAATAGGCTAAACATAACCATAGCCCTAACCATATTTTAAACTTAATCTTAACCCTAACAGTAGCCCTAACCCTAACCATAGTCCTAATCCTAGCCCTAAACCTAACACAAAACCTAGGCATAATCCTAGGCATAAACTTACCCTAAGCATAACCCTAACCCTAACCCTAGGCCTAACACTAAAACTATCACTAACCCTTGCCTTAGACTAACCCTAGCTCAAAGCCAAACCCTTACACTTAATATTACCCTAGCCCTACCCTAAACCATAACCCTAACCCTTACTCTTATCCTAACCTTAATCCTAGCTCGAACTTTGGTTCTAACCCTGTCATTTACCCTAATTATAACCCAATCCCTAACACTAAACCTAACCCTAACCATAAACATACCTCTAAACCTAACCATAAACCTAAACCTCACCATAGCCCTAACCCTAGTGGAAATATTAAGCCTTACACTAAACCTAATCCTAAGACTAGCCCTAATCCAAACCCTAACCCTAACCTTAACCCTAACCCTAAATTTAACATTATCCATTACCCTAAACCTAACCCTAACTGTAATGAAAACTCTAGCCATAACCCGAACCCTAAACCAAACCCTAACCATAAACATAACCCTAGACCTGAATGTAAACCTAACCCTTGCCCTAGCCATTACACTATTTCAAACAGTAACCCTTACCCTAACCTAACCATAACCCTAGCCCTAAACCTAACACTTATCGTAAACCAAACCCTAGTCCTATCCCGAAACCTAACTCTAATTTTAGACTTAATCCAAACCATAACCTAGCTCTAACCCTAGCTCTAAATCTATCCATTATACTAAACATAATCCTAACCTAATGCTAACCATAACGCTATTGCTAAACCTAACCCATCCATTAGTATAAACCTTAACTGAAACCTAAACCTAACCCTATCCATTACCCTAACCCTAAGCCTAAAGCAAACACTAATTCAAGCCGTGAACCTAAACTTTGACCGAAATCAAATGTTAAACCTGACCCTAAACCTAATTATACACCTAACTCTAAAAATGACCCTTACCCTAAACATAGCTCTGACACTGGACCTAGCCATAACCTAACCCTAAAACTATCCTTAATCATAACCCTAGACTTGACATTAGCCCTAGCCCTAGTTCTAGCCCTGAACCTAATAGAAATCCTAGCCCTAAACCTAGCCTTAATCCTAATGTAAACACTAACCCTAGCTCTAATCCTAATTTTAACCCTCTCTCTAGCCCTAAAGCTATCTATACCCCTACCCATTCCCCTAAACTTAATCCTAACCCCAATGCTAATCCTAAACCTAGCCCTACCCATAGGCATAACCCTAACACTAACCCTTCCTTAATCCTAGCCCTATTTTAGCTTTAACCCAAACCCTAATCCGAAGACTAGTCCTAAATCTAAATCTAACTCTCGTCCTAGCCATTTTTCTAGTTCTAACCCTATCCCTTACCGTAACACGAAACCTAGCCCTAAACTTAATGCTGAATCTAACCCTAAGTCTAAATTTAACCCTAACCCCAAGCCTAAACCTCACCCTAACACTAGATCTAACCCTGAAACTAATTCAAAATCTAGGTCTAACCCTAGGCCTAGCCCTAAAACAAAACCGAGCCATAGCACTAACCCTAAACCTAACCCTAACCTATAGAAGTCAAGATGAAGTGAAACCTTAAAACACAAACTAACCTGACAGCAAACATTGAACTAAGAAGGCCCAACCTGGGACACATAGTAATGCTAGGTAAAAGATGAATCCTGACCAGTATCAAAGAAATCTGAACAAAACTAACTGTAACCAGACATTAGTTCTAACCCTAGCCCTAACCCTAATCCTAAAATTAAACCTTTCCTATTTATAGAGCTTGATCATAAAGTCAAAATCTTGAGGTGCCTAGTAGGGCAAGGTAACAGATGAATCCTGCCCAGTATCAAAAATTCTGACCAATAATTGGGGAAGGTATTTCAGTACATGCCTATTTTCCCTGTTTTCTCCTAAAGTGCTCTTTGATAAATTGTTTTTTCATGCCTCAGCTTCAGGTACATTCACAAGGAAAAAACCAGAGCATGCCCACAGCGAAGTGATTGACTGTGTGAAGTTTCATGTAGCTAGAACCAACCCTGTTTGATTTCCAGCTCCATTTCTCACACCTATAGGCCATAATGTAGTGAAAACTAAAAATTCAAACTGTTCATGATACTGAACCATTGAACCTTGAAGGCCCAAACTTAGGAAGCCTACTAAGGTTGGTCAAAGATGAATCCTGTACAGTATCAAAGTAATCTGACCAAAAAAATTTGAAGCTCTTTCAGTACATGTGTATTTTGCTTGCTCCTAAAACACTCAGAGATAAAGTTGTTTCTTTCTACTTCAGCTTAGGGATATTTCACAGGAAACAAACCAGAGAATGTTCACTGAGAACTGATTGAGTGTTTGAAGTTTCAAGCAGCTAGCACAAACCATG